>NC_021166.2:58183470-58189737 GCF_000331145.2 Cicer arietinum | reverse complement strand
CAACTCACTCAAACTCCCCTCCGACGAGTTTGACCTCCCTCTTTCCACCACCAATCCTAACGAGAAGATCAAATTTTCTTACGAACCAATCTCCGTTTCAATAATCGCGGGCGAAGTGGACGTTGGCGAAGGAGTTATTCCTTCGTTTGAACATGAGACGAAGAACACAACGATGTTGAAAGCTTCTGTTGAGAAGAGGGGTTTGAAGAAGAAGAAGATTGGATCGTTGGAGTTGAATATGAAGTTGGAGACTAAAGTGGAAGCTAAGATGTGGATTCTTAAGACGCCACGTGTCGGAATAAGAGTTTTGTGTGATGGCATTGATGTGGCCGGAGAGAAAGCTGTGACGGCGGCGTCTACGGCGGATGTCAAGTGTGATGTGGATGTGAGGTTTAAGGTATGGAAATGGACTCTTGGATGATCGGTATCAGATTGTAGACATGTTTACGTGTGTTGTTTTTTCTTTTTATTGATTTTCAAATACTCTTATATATTAATTGATTAATTGTCCTTCACTATATTATTATTTTATTGAAATTTATGTATTTTGTTATTTCTAAATGTTACCTAATAAATTACTGTAGACTTGAATATAAGGAGCTAATATGATTTGATTTGATTTCTGTAAATCAAATTAGTGGGAACGAGAAGTGAGTATTTTTTAATTTTAAGATTTTCTATTAAGACTGGAAGAATACGAATTTAGACACATTCACGTAAAGATTGTTGAAGTGATTAAGATATAATATTTAGTTGACTACGAGTCGTGCCTTGTATGATTTGAGTAATTTATAAATATATGTTATAATGATTAGATCAATCAACCAAATATTTATATTTTATTTGCAATATATGATTTACTTAGCTATTACTTAGTAGATCCTTATCGTCGTCTAACTTTAACTTTTTTGAGTTTAAATAATCTAAAATAGAGGAACACAATTTTTTCTTTGATGTATTCGTTTGAAGCAATTAAATTATTTGTTGAGGGTTTTTTTTCCCATCAATTCTAAGATTAACTTTCATGTTCGCAAACACATTCACAATAAATTCTTATATATAAATTTTTTTTAACAAAAAAGATAAAATCAAATCAAGTTATATTTATATAACTTATGTTGTATAAATAAATAGATAGAGTAGTGCTTGTGAAAATTATGGTTTATCTACATGTGATAAATTATTTTGATAAGTTCTCTCACACACAATTTTATAAGTGTTTATACTGGTGGATATGCTAAAAAAAATTAATCCAATTATGCTCTAATAAATTATATATTTCATATATAAAATCTTCAGTTTTAAAAACTAATTTGTTATTTTATACATTTAGAAATCAAATGGTGAAAAACTCAACTTAATTTTAGGGATTTAATTTGTATATATTGGTCCTTTTATAGATTTATGAGTTAGGTCAGATTGTAAAGGAAAAATCTAAAGATAAATAACACTTGAACGAGCGCCCATAAAACTTTTGACATAACCAATACAATATATTATTCAAATGAGAGATTATTGGAATATTTATATTTTATTATATTATTTTGTCCAATAATATTACGTGAAGATACATTTTAATGGTAATTATATATTAGCTATTTGTAGATATATGGCTTAATTGATTAGTGGTCATATTAAGAATAAAACTAATTAAATTTCTGATTAGATAAATAATTAAATATTTAATTAATTGATATGAGCCAAAACTATAAGTGGATGTTAGATGGTCCATTTGAGAAAAATGAGAATCTTAATTGACCATCACCCTATCTATAAACTATAGTCTCCAATATATTGTACACAAGCAAATAATCTCTTCTCACCATTTAAAAAGTATTCAAGACATTAAGAGTATAGGTTAAGGAAAGAACTACAAGTCAATAAATTCTCATTGTTCATATTTTCATTGTGTGTTTCAGGATTACTATTTAGAAACATTTTGTTATGGATCTAGGTATTTTTTTAAAATTTCATATTTAATAGATCAAACATGTTGTAGATGCTAAAATATTCATACTCATGTTTATCAACTTTACCCAAACAATATGCATATATAATAGAACATGCTTTGTGTAATTAGGAGGATGTGAGCCTTTGGATGGAAGGAGGATATATTTTATCAAAGTGGATACAGTTCAAGTACCACATTGAGTAACATGAACAAAAAAGTAGACAATTAATATTATAAATATATATAAAGATAGTTTGAATAATAATGAGTCTTTAGATAGTGTGTAATTGAGAGGGTTACAATTCATTCGTGGAAAATTGTGTAAGATGGTTTATAATTTTGGTATGAGAAGGTTTGTAATTTTCTCCTTGTAAAAATTGGAATTTGAGTAATAAATTTTTTATTGTATTACTGTAGATTAAATATGAAGTGTCCAATCATAATAAACTTATAAGTTGTCTTTTGTCATTTTTTTGTTCTTGCGTGATTGTGTTTAAAGATTTTCAAGGACATAATTCAAATTGACTTAGAGCATCTCCAACGGTAGCCAAAATGAGTTCGTCCGCCAGGTGTAATTATGTAACCTTCAGTTTTTGGCGAGTTTACTGTTGGAGATGTGCCAAACTGTCATCACCGTTCTCTCACGAAGGAACGGTACTTTGATTTATTTTTTTTATTATTAATTTATGAATAATAATAAATAAATGATTTGTTAGTGGTGAACTATATCTAATGAACATGTGAGTTCACCGTTAGAATAAAAAATGAATAGATTATTTCAAGATGATGTGGCACGGTGGACCCCACTTAATGAACTCATATTGAGTTCACCGTTGGAGATGCTCTTAAAAGCCTCCACGTCTCTGCCTACCGATTACCGTGGCAAACATAATCAACATGTGTTTTCTTGTTGTTTGAATTTTTTTTAACTCTTTGATTCTTAAGGTAACAAGCCTTTAATAATTTGGAATTTAATCATGAGTTAAGTAACATCTAATTAAAAATTATTTTAATTTAAATTTAAATTTTTTCGTAGGAAAATCTGTAGATAAAAATTAAATTTCTAATAGTAAAATTGACATAATTAACAATTAGAACAATTAAAGATAAATATGTTTTAATTGGAATAATATATTTGTATTATTAAATAGTGATATTAATAAGATTTTTTTCACAAAAATATTAATTACGTTGAAAGTAATTAAGTTTCTGACAAATATGATTCATAGATCCCAAATATCTAATGATTCTTGATCAATATGATTTTGATAAACTGATTTATTTAGGAATTTGTTTTCTTAGATTGAATACCGAATAATGTAAGATTATGTGAAATCACTACAATTAAGCAAACATGAAATTTCTGAATGAAATAGTGTCCTTTTGCAAATGTGGGACCCATTTCCTCAATTAGGCATGTGGTAGGTAATGCTTGAATGGCAAAACTCTCATCCCATAATTTGCCCTATTGATGGTGGTAGAGGCAACAACAACAATAGTAGAAGTTACATATCATATTTATTAATTTGCATTAAGATATAATGATTTAGTATATATTCACCTGCATGCTCATTTCATCTTCTGACACCCATAGTTATATAAGTGTATCTAACACTTATTGTAATCGATTTTTTCAACAAAAAATAAAAATAAAAATTCAAGAGTTTAGTAGCGAAACTCACCCACTAAAAGCCACTATAACTACTATGTAAATTGTACTTAAATAATCAATTTCTTTATTTGTTGAATTTAACTATCTTTGATAGGCTCTTTTAAGGAGAGTCTAATAAAACTAAGATTTCTAATCTACTACGGTAAAGAACAAGACATAAACTAGCTAACATATATTAAAAATATAATTTCTTCATTCATTGGTTCTAAATGTCTCCAAGAAATGGTCTAAATATTAAAAAAGCTCAACTAAACAACAATTAAAATAAAAGCCCAATTAACAAAATTTATAAATTATCTATTTAATCTAATTCATGTTCTATCAATGTTTTGTAACACGGTATCAAAATCATGACATTCATCTTGACAAGATGATCCTCAATTCGTTTTCTTTTCATTTTCTTTGTTTCATTTTCTTAGAAAATATTGTTTCACATTTCTCCATTTTCTTTTCAATATAAGATTTCATTTGTTTTGCTTCTCACACTCTATCTTTGATGATATAATATGTTCTTTATTTGAATATTTTCAAATAGGTTTTGAATTTTTTTTGTGGAGTTTATTTGTACTACAGGAAAAAAAAATCATTTGTGGTCAACTTCAAAAAATATTTCTGTCTAAAAGACCATCACAAATTAATAACAAAATCAGTTGTTGAGTTAGGAGGCCATATTTGATTATGAAACAATGTAATTTTTGACAGCCACAAATTTGTGGTTGTTTAGGCCGTCAAAATACCTCTCGTATTTTTAATATATCACATTTCATTCTTTTTATTTTTCTTTATTTTTCACTTTTATTTTTTCTTGAAACTCTTTATCTATTTCTCTCTAAAAAATTTCACTTTTCATCTTCTTTCAAAAATTTCACGTCTCATTTTCTCTCTAAAATATTTCATTTTTTCTTTACCTTTTCTCTACTTTATCTCTACTACTATTCTCTCATCTTTCACTCTACTATTATTTTCTCCTCATATTATCTACTATTTTTATTTTTTGAAAATAATTTTTTCTATTTGAATAAGTTTTTATTTTTTTTATTAATATTTTACGTTTTTTATTTATGTTTTGAAAAATATGGAAATTCAAGGCAGTTTTAACCACTACAACTTTTTTACTAAAAAGTCTAGTCGGTTGTAATGGTTTAGACGATTACAAAATGATCAATTTTTTATTTTTTAAATATGACATAAATCCACAAACTTTTGATGGCTCACACCATCACAAATATATGAGGGATTTTGGCTCTCACAAAGTTTTAACCAGATTTTAAAAAATTTCATTAAATTGTGAGGTTTAAACCGCCATAAATTTGTAATGTTAAAATAATTTATGGTGCTTTTTTCAGTTGTGTGAGAATTTTTTACCGCCACAAATTCTAGTTTTCTTGTAATGTATGAAACTGGAACTTGTGATTCTTCTTGTTCGAGTTGGGAGTGATTGAACTTGTAGATGAGAATCACTTTTTATTTGGAAGCAAAACTTAATTTGTAAATTATAAAAGGAAAGCGTTTTTAATTTGATATTTAAGATTAAGGTTCTTAAATCAATTGGAGTGAGTATAGTATAGACAATTTTTTTTACAAAATAGCACAAAAGTATATCAGATATATATATGAGCTATGAAACTTACTGCTATCACCTTAATATTGTTTAACGTGGATTAAATTAGTTATGATTAATTTTTAGTCAAAAAAAATTAATTATGATTAATTGTAATTTAGTTATGTGATCAGTTATTTTAAGATTACTATACAAGTATATCAACATTTAAACCAAATTAGAATTGAATATGCACAAATGATGCAAGGATGTTTTATTTGTTTATTGTTATAAATTTAAAAGTACTATAAATTCAAGATGATATGACATCTATGTAGGACCTGAATCTATGTCACTTTATTGTATGCATTCAGATGATGATTGTGTGATTCAAATTTTTAATTAGATAATTTTTATCAAAAAATTATTTGAACTTGAACTGTGCGATCGAGATTGAACGGTCACACATTTACTAATTGTGTGAATGCATGCCACAAGTTACTAGACCATATTCACATCTATGTATGTAGTAAAAGGGACACTAGTAGTCTTATGAAACCCCTAAATATAGAACTCTATTGATCAATGGAAATATTGGAAAGGCCCACAAATATTGGAAAGACCTACGTGTGAAAGTGATAAGCCCCACATGTATTTCACTCAATAAAAGAGTGAATGTTGGAAAGAGGGTGACAAAAGGATTACTACTAACAATATTCTTTATTTATTGATATGGTTTTTTATGCTCAATTTTACATTTTAAACTGAAGTAGAAGATAGTAGAATATGTCTATGATATTCAGCTAAAGCCCACATTGGAAAAATATCTCTATACATTGCGTAATGCAACATGCAATTTTTCATGAATACTCCTGTGAGTTCCTGCCATTATATAAACAACATAAATAAAAGTTTAATTAATAATATAACAATAATATGTACAAAATTTATGCTTTATGACAGTCACAAAATGTATAAATTATATAATATTTTATGTTATAAATATTTTTAATATATACTAATTTAATAAATTAGTTAGTCTCGAAAAGTTATATATTAGTTCGTAAGCAAATATAACTAATTAAAGTGAAGCAATTTTCCCTA
>NC_021166.2:58166511-58183460 GCF_000331145.2 Cicer arietinum | reverse complement strand
GGTAAAAGTTGACATGTTTTGCTAACTTTTGAGGAATAATAATAGCAACCTTAGAAAACACTTTCTTCTACAAGAAATAAGTAGATAGATTGACAGAACTTTAATCTTATAAAGACCCTACAAATTGAGATTCATATTTTAAAGAGATTGACCTCTCATAATATATTTTTTTATATACATGTAATATTAATATTATTTAAATGGTTTAATTGCAATTTTTGTTATTTTATTTTAGCTGAATCACGAAAATAATCCCTCAATTTTATTTCATCTCAGTTTTGGTCCCCAAACAGAATTTTGGTCCAAAACTTAATGAATCGTCATTGTTTTTAGCTTATTTAAGCCACATAATGCCTCAAGTTCAGTGGTGCAACAATTGTACTTGAAATCTATAATCATGTGGTGTGTTTTAAAAAAAATGACATTTTATCAAGTTTCTGACTAAAATTTTGTTTGAGAGACCAAAATTGAGAAGAAATAAAATGGGAGACTACTTTCGTAATTCAATTAAAATAAGAGAATCAAAACTGAAATTAATTCTATTTAAATTGAGTTTTATTTTACATCAATTGATCCAATAATATTATGTAAAACTCAATTGGTCCTACAAGTTAAAAAGTGCTTTGAATTTGACATTCATTAACGGAGCACACAATATCTTGTGTGTTTAGGCCTGATGATGGGTTTTACAATTGTCGAGGTTGAATTTGTTTGTGGTGGTTTAATCTTGTTATAATGAAATTTATGTATAGTATTCTATGTTATTAGCATAATTTATGTTTTGAATAAATTTGAACAAGCGGCAGCATAAATAAAAGTGATAATATGATAATGAAACGAATGAGATGAACCTGTTGCGGCCAATCACCCTCTTGTAGTTGGAAATTGATTATCAATTTTGCAGCAAGATGAAGAGGAGTAGAGTCTCTCTCCATCTGCACATAAAAATCAGCACTCTGTTTTTAAAATGGTTGGTAGTAAGAATAGTAACTATAATGAATAATCAATAATCAAACATACCTGACCAGCATGAATTAAACCCATAAGAGCCCATGATGTTTGTACAATATTTGATTGACTTCCTTCAAGAGGTACATATATCTGCATTATTTACATTCAATGACATATTATTGTGCAATATTTTTGGATTTTTAATTAGCAAGTAATAATAATTGAATGACAAACCTTTTTTGAACTAGAAAGATAGCTCTCACCCCACCCACCATCATTTCTTTGTGTTGTAAGCAAAAAATTGACACCCTTACGAATAGCAGCAGAATTGTAATAAGTGTTGCCAACAGCCACAAGAGCAGTGAGTGCGAACCAAGTACCATAAGTAAAGCAAATTCCCCAATTTCCATACCATGAACCATCATATGTTTGTTTATTTTCAATAAATTGAACCGCTTTTGCAATGAATTTATCTATCTCCTCTTTCCTATGCTCTGGATATAGCTTCTTAAACATAACCAAAGCTTGAACTGATGATGATGTGCACTCAATATATTCACCCTCAACTACAATTTCCTCAAGAAATTCTATCGGATTAAGTAGCTGCAAATTAATGTAACATTTTTAATAAGTGTATTTACTAATTGTTCATACATTAATATCCTTATATTATACTTACTTCCAACCATTTGAGAGCTTCTGATGGCTCCCAAGCGGGTAAACCACCCTTTTTACCCTACAACAATTAATTAAAATTAACATTAATTAATATCAATTATCAAACTACTCTATGTGCACCTCTATCTTGGGGGAAAAAATAGCATAAGTTCAAAAGAATTAAGACACAATCACAACACAAGAATATAACGTGGAAACTCCAAAACTGGAGAAAAAACCACACTCTTACAAAGCAAATATTTAAATTAAGTTAGATACAAGCTTAAAATGCTATTGCTGGTGCATTTGAAGACGAAGGACCAAAACCCAATATATAGCCTTGGCCTTCTCCTTATCCTCCCACACTAAAGGATGTGGGACTTGCAATCAACCCCAACACTCTTCATTTCTAGATGACCTTAAATTAAGCCAAAGGATTTTAGATTTTTATATTACTTGCCTGAAGAGACAATAAGATATTGACCGAATCGTATAACCTTTCGGGTTCCATCTTTTCCCCCACAATCTCTGAAGGCAACATTGATAGAAGGAGACAACACTGAAATACATGGAAATTTAATTAACAAATACTTGATTTTTTTATGTGATTAATAAAAGTAGAGAACATTGTTCTATGAAATTTGTTTACCTTTAATCCCTCTGCAGTACAATCAGAAACTTGCCATCCATGATCTCGATCAGAGAAGGTCCATGACCCTTTAGAAATATGACGATACATGCTCCTAAAATCTCCCAAAGGATTCTCCCTAACCTATAAATTCAACATTAGCACACAAATTGTCTAATGGTATAATTAACATTAACTTATCACTAAAATTAATCATACTTGAGAATTCTTAATGAATGCATGTCCTTTCGCAAGTATTGGACCAATATCCCCAATAAGGTTAGTAGCAAGCAAAGCTTGAATTATCAAACTAGCATCCCATGTTTGGCTACCAAAACTCTGCATTATATAAATATGTGCATTTATATATGGTATCATTGTAATAATAGTTATAAATATTCTTTGTACCAAAAATAGTAATCTATAGTAATTAATTAATTTGAATTAAAATTTATACATGTAAAGTCATTCCATCTTCTGACACCCATAAGTAATCTGGGATTCTTGCAAGATGCTTCTTGAAAGCATCTCCATTTGGATCTTCCACCCAACAAGCTAGCATGCACAAAACCTGAAAATAACTTTTTATTTCATTTGAATGGATTAATTCCATTTTACATAGGAATTTTTATTTCACTTTAATTGTTGCATATATATATAGCTAATTAAAATTTAATATTTTATTATTATGATAAGTACCTTTTCTACACAACCAATAGTTATGTATCGACTATTCTCATCTTCATAATGAATATGCTTCATTGCTATTTGGAGGGCTTTTTCTCTAACTAATTTGTTACAAGGCCAATGAGTCAAAAGTGGCTCCATTAATATGTATAAACTATCCCATATTAGATCTTGTATTAAAGGATGAGGATAATAAAGATCTTCCTGAAATGTATAAAATGAAATCACATGATAATAAAGAAAATATACTCACACATTGTGGCTAACTCAAGATTTTATATATATATATATACCTTACCTTTGCACATTGATGACGTACTTTTTGCCAATTAACTTTTTCATAAGATTGAGGAAGGAGTTCTTCTCTCAACTTTAAGATAAGTTGTGTGATCGAACCCACAAACCTTTTTCCATACAAGTAAGACATAGGCATGTATACCAATCGACAATAACTCAACATTCTAACTGTGTTAAGCAAAAAATGAGATATATTAATAATAAACTCTTAATTTAATAAATTTTTATATTCATTAGTAATAACTCATATGTTAGAGATCAAAGGATTGTGTAAACTCATCTTTACACAATCATCCAATCAAAATTTATATATATACTTGTCATGTTATATTAAAACTATTTTCCAATCAAAATTTATATATATACTTGTCATTCTAACTCATATGTTAAATAATTCAACCTGGATGTTTAAGAAGAAATGAAGGAAGCATCCAAAACTCAGGAGGCATTGGATTGCTCGCACCCCAATCGAATATACCAAGTATCTGTATTCGAAATTAATTTATAAATTAGCAACATAATTATAAGTATATTATTCTGTACATTAGTATTTAGACAAACACTTTTAATACCATGTCATATTTTTTTTTTTTAATTTTATATTAGATAAAACATTACCGAAAGCCAAAATTTTCCCCATGAAGGTACATGTGTGACACCACCATGATCATAAATCCATTGTCTTCCTCTAGCACAAGCATTTTCTCTACCACCATTAGGACCTTCTCCAAGAATTCGCATACATATGTAGTTTAGTACGGTGCAAAACATCACACTGTGACCCTCTATATGTAGTCCCCACCCTCCATCTTCATTCTTCAAATTCAAATGCAACATGCCCAACATTTAATATTAGTTTTTTTGCACGAATAAATTTGAACTTTTTCATGGTTGAGCGAAATAACCAAATAGCTAATTGAAATATACTCACGAATATACCTGGTGACAATATATGTAACGAAGAATCTCTTTTCGATACTCTTCTGATAACACCGAATCAAGATGTCCTGTTACGTATAAACAAAAGACCTGTAATGTTTTGAGTAATTAAATTAGAATATAATTTAATCTTAATCATTTGTGCATTAGCATGTGTAAATTAAAATTTATATATAGAAGAAAAAAATGATTTTATAACTATGCATTTGCATTTAATTCAATATTATAAGTCATATATTTTTTACATTTATACTGTTTGATCCTATAAGTAAATAGATGATAAGTTGTATCCAATCTAGTTTGAAAACTTTTATACCAAATTTATAATTTCATTAAATTATATATTATGAATGATGAAGAAATTTTGAGTAATTAGTACTAACTAAGGGAGGAATATAAAACAGAGGGCCTGTATTTATAGCAGGCCAATGGCCATCACTAGATTGCAATGCTGATAGGTGATGAACTGCCCTTCTCAATGTGCTTCTGACTTTTTCTTCTGTTATTTTTTCTCCATCTTTAATCTTCACATCTGCTATTGTTTGTTTGAAGTTATTTTCTCTCAAAATCTACATATGTAAGAAACCAATATGGAAAATAAAGGATATTAATTTTATGGATGACAAATATAGATTTATATATATATTAATTTGAAATCAAATATAAATAAAATTAGATCAAATTACAAATGTTAATTTTTGTTTATATTTTATTTCAAAAAAGTATAAGTTAATTTTATTTATATTTCATTTCACATGAATATTTATATAAGGTTAAAATGTGTCAAATTAACTGTTAATTATTTTGTGTAAAAAAACCTGTAAAATTATTTTGAAGATCACACATATCAATTAAAAATTTATATTATGCAATGAAATAGAAAGTTCATTTTTAAAAAATGTAAAAAATAAATAAATAAATTAAAGTAGCTTAATTAATTCAATTGAATTAATTTGATTATATTTTAGATTATCAAATAAAATAAATTAAAAATAATAACTTAATTAATTAATTTACTGAAATTAATTCTTTTTAGTCTCAATAAAAATTGTGAGACTTAATTTAGTCATTAAGAAAAATAAAGTTAATTTTTAGTTCTTGACAAAAATACAACGAGACAATTTAATTCTTATTCTTTACGTTTTGATTGTTTGACGAAGGAAAGAAAAAGAAAAGAAAAAAAAAGTGAAAAGAAAGAAAATGAATAGAAAGTAATAAGACTATTTAGTAGTTTGTTATAAAAAAAAATTAAGAAATGTTGATAGAAAAAAAATATGTGTATTTATGAAATGACATAAATGTCTTTAAGACAAAATTAGATATAATAAAAAAAAATAAGTATTTCATTACAGTCAATAAAACCTTATAATATATATATATATATATATATATATATATATATATATATATATCATAACAATCAAAAGAAAATGTTTCAATTTAATACTCTACAAATATTATATTTTTATAGTCTTTATATGTACTAGTTTTTTAGTTTTTATCGAAATCAAATACTTATTTTTATTCTTTTAATTACATTTAATTTTTGTTTTAGGATAAAACTACTAAATAATCAAACAACTTTTATTTATTTTATTTTATCTTATTTTCATTTTTTTTTTCCGGTCTTTCATTCATTATCTTAACAAAGTTTAAAGAAGTTTGGGACTAAGTTATCTTAGATTAACTTTCTTAGGGACTATAAGTTAACTTTATTTTTGTCAAGGACTAAATTGGATATCACGATTTCTCTTAGACTAAAATGAGTTTTTACTCATTAATTCATTAATTAAAATACCATAAAAATTTGACTTTTATAAAAGTCTTATTTAATAAAGAGGTATTCTAGTTGTTTAAAAAATAATCAACACTTCTTACACTTATAACTTCTATTTCTCTCAAACCAAATAATATCTTAAATCTACTTGATTTTTAACATTTTTCTTTTTTCTCACATATTTTTCTCTACTCAATTCTTTCGCATCCAATCACACTGGAAAATAATCAACACTTATATTTTTTTCAATTTCTCATAAACTACATAACACCTCAAATATACTTGATTTCTAACATTTTTCTCTTTTCTCACATCTTTCTCTCTATTCAATTATTTCACAACCAATCACATGTTGAAAATAATATGTCTAAATATCTTTAGACGATGGTGGTAAGGATGCGGTGCTCGAAGGTGGGTGGTTGATGGTTGAAGCAAGTGACTAATTGTTATTAGACATAGGTGGTTGGTGGTGATGGCAGTAATAGAAAGTGGATGATGCTCAAATCGAGATGATGATCTCAAAGATTGAAGTCGTTGATTTTTTTTCCTTTAAAGAGAAAAAACAGCGACTCCATCTTTGACCACTACCCCACTGGTAGATAAAGTATTATTAATATCTACTTTTTAAAAATATATTAATTTTAAAATAAAAATTATAATTATAATTTTTTTTTAACTTCAGAAAAAAAATTCAAAATTAAATAAAAAACAACTCAATCTCATTGTTGTCGAACATATTTTAATTTTACAATTAACTTTTAAAACTAAAAAAAAAAAATTATAATCACTAACATTAGTGTATAATGGTAATCAAATCGGAATTGTGAGACAATGGGGGCAGTTTGAGGATTTGCACTTTGGGAGGAATGTATGTTGGATATCTTTATTTAAGGCACTGCACAGACCATGATTTGGAGTGGATATTGATAGAGGGTGCACTTGTCAGAATAATTTATTTGCTTTTATTGTATCCCATGCTTCTACTGTTATAAATTCAAAATATTACTAAATTGATTCAATATGGTTGGGTATGTATGTGGTAAAAGGGGTGGTCCTATCAAAACTTATATTGATGTGTTGTAATAGTTAGTTATAGTTTGTCTTTTTATAATTAAAATATTATTAAATGGAGTACAAAAGATAAAGAATAATCCAAATAAAGGACCCTCATATTTTAAGGGTGTACATGGTAGTACTATACAAAGCTTCCTAGTTATTTTTGGTTTTTTTTTTTTGTTTTTATCTTTGATTGGTATATAACTAGCTAGTATTACAATTAAAAATGTTTACTTTCACACATCATAATTAAATGTATGATTTTTTTTTATTTCGTGTGAAAATCAAATACATTTATTAATCTATCTCTAATTATAGTAGTTATTTCTTCACAACATTAATAAATTAAATTAAGGTATTTTTTAATTACATTTGATTCTAATAAATGCATACATCTTCTTGTTTATAATTGAGTAAAAAAAGGAATATAACTGCATGTTTATTATTCGTGAGATTTTTTTTCTTTCTTCAAAATCATAATAAATTATCGTGATTTTATAAAAGTTACAAATTATTATTGTATAAAATACACTGACCAATTCTAGTGTGATTACAAACATAAACTAATTCTACTACAAACTGTTTAACGGACTAGTTCAATAATCGTGCATCATTTTCCTTTCATTTTAAAGTATTATGTACTGAAATATAAAAAAAAATTATAAAAAAAACAACTTAAATACTTATATTGACACCGTTGAATACAAAGGTTTTATATATTTAATTTTCAATAATTATGATTTGGTATAATTTTAAGGTATTTAATTAGTTGCAGTATTTAAAGTGATTTTAAGAAAAATCATTTAAAATTTAACTTAGTGGTTTTAAAAGTCCTAAAAGTGATAATAGTTGGTGTTATTTTAGTCTATCATTAATTATTAATTTCATAAAATTGAAACTTTTTTATTGTTATAAACTAGACCGGTCTAGTTTTTAGCATGGGGCCATAAAATTTTTCATATTACTAAACTCGATGTATGATTTTTCCTTTCATCTATCAATTAAGCATAATTTAATGTCCTCTTCAATCCCAAAAGGTGGAGAGAGCAAATATTTATGATGTCTAGTTAAATGACTAATAAAATAGATTATTTATATGTTTTTTTCACTACAAGATTATTTATATTAGCAGCTCATAATTTAAATTATAACACAAAAAATAGTATACATGTATAATAAAAGAGTAAATATTAGATCATTAGAGAGAATCACAAATAAGTCAAACCTTATAATTTCATATCTAAATTTTGAAGACATTATATATGAATAATTTCATTTATATAATTACCTGAAATCGACAAAGAAGGTCACCACATGCCTTAAACTTGAAACGGTTGTCGTAAAAATGTTGACGAGCATGTTCAACTTGAGCTATGTCTTGAGGAGTCCCAGCATTAGGATCAAACTCCCATGTTTGCCTCCCAACAAAGTTGTTAAGGCTGAATATGTTTGGGTCCTTTCCACCATCACCTATCTTTAGCCTCCACATTATATATCTTATATTAAATATATTTCTTTTACTCAAGTGATCAATTGCAACTTTCAACAAAGTTTTAGTAATATATATATTTTTGCTTGTAAGCTCAAGATATATATCACACAATCAGGAGTCTCAAGAAACAATTATTTTAAAGAAAGCAAAGTTGGCAATGCTCAACGGCTTCAATTATATATAGGGCAGTTAATGTATTTTTTTTTTTTAATTATGAAATGAAAAAACATACACCATTTGCCACCTTGAGTTGAGTCCAAACAAGAGAGATAAAATTTAGTCTAATAATGTCGACGTTGTATCAGTTGAATTAATTTTACGTATTATACATTTTTTTATAGAAGTGTAGAAGTGTATAACAATGTCTCTTATATTTTTTTAAATTGTTATATGTGTACATTTCAAATTTTTTTATTTCAATTTTTTCTTTATTTTTATCTTCTTATCTCGCTTCACTTACATATTATATCTATTAAATGGCTGCTTCATTATATTTCTCTCTCAAATTATAAAAAAGATGTTATTAATGTATACCCATAATGTTTTTGTTTTTTGTTTTACATAATGTGACTCATATACAGTGGTTACTTGAACTACATTTAATACATTTAATGCAAAGTCGGTCAATAAATAATACAACTGTATCTGTGTAAATTCGGTCTTCTAGTTATAAAAATTAAACATCTAAAATTTCGGATAATTTGGTAATTTATTAAAGTGCATTCCGATATTTTTAATTTTATGTTCTAAAAGTTTAAAAAATTAAATTTACTTTCAATTTTGAATTTAAAATTTTAGTTTTAAATTTTAATTTTGTGTTGAATTTTAATTGTTTATTTTATTTTAATTGAACTCATTTCATTTAAATTCAACAAATATACAAAATTCTCATACACATAAAAAAATATATAAATAATTATGCTAAAATTTTAATTATTTTAAAATAACTTAAATATTATAAAATAATAATTTATTTAATTATAATAATTTTAGCTATAGTTGTTAAAAGTGGTAGTTGTAAAAAGTGACTATTATAACGGTGATTAATTGTCAAAAGTAACTATAGAGGTCAAAATATATGGTTAAAGTGTGATCAACAAGATTGATGGACAATGGTGGGAGATAGTGGTCGGAGGTGGCAATGGTTATAGATTATGGTGGGTGGGTGATTGACGGTGATCGGAGGTGGGTGCTTGATGGTGATCGAGGGTGAGTAGTCAATGTTAGTGCACTACGCCAAAAATGACATTTTATAGCGCGTCTTTTATAACGCTTATTAGATACAAGCGTTGTTGTATGATATTTTAAAAATAACGGAGGATACAACAGCGCTTTTTTGACAAGCGCCGTAAAAAAAGTGTTGTAAAAGACTTTGATTTCACATAATTAAAGGACCTATTAGAGCGCTTTTTGGAAAAGCGCTGTAAAAAGGTTTTTAAAAAAAAATAAGGAGGTCTTTTACAGCGCTTTTGGACAAGCGTTTTAAAAAGTCTGTAAAAAAGCACTGTAATAGACTTTCAAAAAATAAAATAAGGAGGTCTTTTACAGCGCTCTTTAAAAAAGCGCTGTAATAGGCTTTTAAAAAATAAAATAAGGAGGTCTTTTATAGCGCTTTTTTAAAAAGCGCTGTAATAGGCTTTTAAAAGTAAAATAAGGAGGTCTTTTACAGCGCTCTTTAAAAAAAAGCGATGTAATAGGCTTTAAAAAAATAAAATAAGGAGGTATTTTACAGCGCTCTTTAAAAAAGCGCTGTAATAGGCTTTTAAAAAGTAAAATAAGGTCTTTTACAGCGCTTTTTAAAAAAAGCGCTGTAATAGGCTTTTAAAAGTAAAATAAGGAGGTCTTTTACAACGCTTTTTAAAAAAAGCGCTGTAATAGGCTTTTAAAAAATAAAATAAGGTCTTTTACAGCGCTTTTTAAAAAAAGCGCTGTAATAGGCTTTTAAAAGTAAAATAAGGAGGTCTTTTACAGCGCTTTTTAAAAAAAGCGCTGTAATAGGCTTTTAAAAAATAAAATATAACAGTAAATCGCTTCAGTTTCGTCTTTATTACATAAACTTCACTACACTTCAGTGTCCTTCTCCTCTTCATTATCCTTCTCATTGCGAACCCTAATGTCCCTATGAACCATATTGTTAACCATCTCCATTGCAAATCATCTCCATATTTGTTACTATCCCTACGAACATTATTACATACTCTTCTCAATGAGAACCCTACTCTGTCCTACGAACCGTTCGTATTTCTGCGCATTCTCGCTGTTTCTTCTTAAACGAAACCGTAACCCTATGAACTCTATGTATTTCTTCGCACTCTTCAGGTATTGTATTCATTTATTCATTTATTTCTTATATATATATATATATATATAATGTGTCTGTTAATGCTAATAATCACATTTATTTGATAGTGTTTTACAAGTTTTCCGAGCTCAAATGGGTGCTACAGTGTCGAAGCAAAAATCAAATAAATCACATGGATTCCAATAAAGGTTTGAAATGTATGGCTTTAAAATTTCATTAACAATCAATCTACAAATATTTATTGACTTATATGTTTTATTTTATAGTGCTTTCGTCAAACTAACAACATAGACTGTGGATACTGTATATTACGATTCATGAAGGAGATTGTTGTTATAATCCCAAAAAGAGATCTAATTGAAATAAAGGAATGGATATTACAGCGTTTTTTTTAAAAAGCGCCGTAAAACTAATACAACAAGCAGCGCGTTTTTAGAAGAGATTTACAGCGCTTTTTTTATTTTAAAGAGCGCTGTTGTATCTTTTTACAGCGCTGGATACTACAGTGCTTAATTTTTTGGAAAAGCGTTGTAAATGGCTTAAAAAAAGCGCTGTAAAATACCATTTTTCGCGTAGTGGTAGTGGTCGAAGGTGGCTGAAGCAAAGTGATTAGAGGGATGTGATTGGTGGTGGTCGGAGGTAGTAGTAGTGGTTAGGGGTTGTGGTTGGAGGTGGTAGTGGTGGTTAGGGGTTGATATCATTTTTAAATAAAAAAAATTTATTCATGTATAAAAATTATTTTTTGTTGTAATTATGTCCAAAATTTCTCTATTTTCTCAACACAAAAAATATTAACACATAAACAAATTAATATATTAACACATAAATAAAATATATAACAAATTTCTGTCATAGAAAGTATTGATATATTAATGACTAAACAAATGACATTATAACTTATATGGTACAAATACAATAACACCTGTCTCCGTATTCATTAATTAATATGTTAAAATATCTATTAATTTTGTCTGATAATGCCATTAAATTATTCATTTTATGTCCATCACATATTTTATCTGTAGTCACGAGTAAGATAATTTTTTTTTGTCATCTTTAAGTGACGAGTTTGTTTTAAATACTAAAACAATAATTAAAAAAATTATTTTAAAATTGAATAAAAATTCAATTCAACTTAATTTTACTTAAAAACAAATTTAATTTTAAAATTGACTTTCAAAAGTAAGTATCAAAATCACAACTACCCTAAACCAGTATGTATGTTATTTGATTTCAATTCGTTGTTTTATTATCTTATCAATAATCCTACTTTTATAGTATAAAAATGTTGAAAATCCTAGAAAGATAAAAACATAAAAATATTATTATTATTATTATTATTATTATTATTATTATTATTATTATTATTATTATTATTAAATCAATGAAGTTGGGTGGGAAAAGTATATTAACTAGGAAACCGAGAGAACTGCGTATAAAGGATTGAAGCTCAATATTCCACTATACATACTTAACCTATATCACCCTCATAAAACTCACATTCTTTTTTTACCAAAATGATGGAGTAACAAATAACAATAATGTAACCGAAGACTTATTTATTTATAAAAAGTATATTAATGTAGAGATTTAATTATTATTTTTTTAAGAATCTATTTAAAACCATTTAGAGATCTACAAATTAACTAAATCTATTAAGTTTTGTATTTTGTTTTAAATCACAGATTTATTAATATTTTCTCTAATTTAAACACATACATTAATTTTGAATTTTTTTAAATACATAAATAAATTTTATTATTAGAAATACAAGAAATTCTCAACAAGTGAAACATTATAATAAATATATTATTATAAAATAAAATATAAATAAAATATAATATTATAACAAATACTTTAAAATGTTAAGTTAAATATAAAAATAAAACTCAAACTCATTAATATTAACATATTAGTATACTTATAAAAGTTTACACCATTTTAATTATGGAAATTTTTGTAATAAAATAATAAAATATTTTTTAAAATAGAGTTTGAATATGGTTGTGGGGATATGTCCTTTTTATGTTGATAAATGATAGGTCCTTGATCACACTCAACACTATTCGATCCTCACCCTCCACATTTAACATTTAATCATTCAATTCAACTCCACGTGATTAGAAAAATTGTTGGTGTGTCGGTCCTAGTCTTACACACCTAACACTCATATAACCATTATTTCATCATTACTATTCTCTCTCTAGTCTCTACGTAACTGCTGTATTCGAACTATATCTATCAAATCAAATAAACTTCCAAGAAAGAAAATATCTTGTTAAAATAAACTTTGAATAACTTATAAATTCAATATTTTATTTATTGATAAAAATACAGGTATTTAATCTAATAAGTTGCAAGTTTGAAATAAATTATAAATTATTTTTAAATTTTCAATAAATTCTAAAAAATTTCTACTTTAAAATGGGATGTCATTACTCTAAATAATTTCCATAAAAAAATTCAAATAAATTATGAGTATTTTTTTATAAGAATAAATTATAAGTACATTGCATTTATATACTTTGATACAATATTTGCATTTCTAAATTGTCTTAAAAGCATATATATATATATATATATATAAATAGGGCCGTGTAGTGAACTTTAAAAGACTCAACAACCATGTGTAAATATCTTCTTGTTTTACTACTATGCAGAGAGAAGTTATTACCAAAACAAAGGGACAGGTAATTGATAAATTTGTCTTATAAAAACACTAACAAAATAAGAGTTTGAAGATAGTGTTTAATTTTGATATATTTAATATTATAGTTATCGCAACTCAAAAATCTAAAATTACTTTTCATTTTGTTCTTGATTGAAATTCACCATAAAAAAATAACAAAAGAGCTTAAAGAATTTTCAAAATGAAGATAAAAATCATAGAAAAATTAGGACTTATTTTAAATGAATATATTAACATTTAATAGAAAACTTGATTGTATAATCATTTGTTATTCATTCATATAAAATCAATTAATACAAAAGACGAACCGAATCTCTTTAATAAAGAGGAAGAGAATCACAGTCATATAGTTAAACTTTTTTGGGTTGCAATTTACAATCCACTCTTATTTTGGTGTAATCTTCTCACCCTTAATTTTATTATTAATAATAATAATATAGAGATGACATGATATCTTCCACTTTTTAGCAATATATGGTTAGCCGTTTTCCACAAAATTCAAATACAAATTATAAATCACAAACTATAAATTTATAAAATTGAATTAAATTTGTTATCCAATAAGTTTTGGATGAGACAAATTTAATTAGAATCTTGCCAACGGTGCAAATACAACGGTGCAAATAATATTGCCACATTCACAAATCACAATTCTATATATTTTCGTGTATATATTTTCGTTGTTGGATGTGTAGAGAAAAATACCCTAATTTAAATTTAAGATATATCAAAATTCACCAACAACTAACATCTTTTTTATTAGTAAAATAAGTGTTATCAAACATTTTATTTTTATTTTAATAAAATAATAAATTTTATCAAAATTAATTTATACTATTATTGATAATTATCATTTGTACTAGAATTTAAGGTGGTATTACCAAATATCTTTACTAATATATTGCAATGTCTATAAATCTTATTTGGCGCCAATATCTCCTTTAAAAAATAAAATAACACATGAATAACATTCACATTCTTAACTTAATTTTAGTTAACATTTTAGTTATTTATATTTTTTTCAATTTGATTCTTTATTTTAATTTTAAGTGACAATTTGATTTTTTATATTTTAAAATGTCAACATTATTATCCTTTTTTTTTTATAAAAATTCAAAAACTTCATCAAAATTTTCAAACAAAACCCATAAAATTAATTATTATTTTCAATAGAAAGCAAATTTCATCAAATTCATAACTTAAATATTTAAATAAACTTATATTTTTATTCTTTATTTGATGAATTTAATGATGTTGGAGATGAAAAAAACTTTTAATTATTTTAATCAAAATGGACTAAACCAAGTTGAGTCTGCACAATTAGTAATTATATAAAATAATTAGAAATTACATGTTATACGTCATATTTCAAAGCTTGATTTATATAAATATAAATTTAATAAAAATAAAATAAGAAACTATTTAACTACTAATTGACTTAATTTCATAGATGATAATTTTTTATTTTTAATACTTTAATCATAATAAATTGTTAATTACTAGTAACAGGTTGAATAAAAAATGCCACATTCACAAGACAAAATTCAAGTATATATATAAACAATTTCATTGATCCAACTATTGAATCATATTACATTAGCTTGATACTAGTTTATATAAGTTCTTTGAGAGTTTATATATTTATAGTTTTTCTTGTAAAAAACTTATAGATATGATACCCCGGTCTAATGTAAAGAAGAATTTAGAGTTCAATAAACAACAAAAGATTTATATTTATTTTTTTCAATTGACACTAGGAGCTTGAACACAAAACCTACAAAGTTGCTCATAAGAGAGTTCTTTTTTTTGTTTTTTTTTTTAATTTGGATATAGGCCCTTTTGAAATTTCATATTGGATTGGGCTTTGATATCCATTTTATAGATAATGGGCCAAATGGTTCAAAGAGTAAAGAAAGAAGTTTCTAGAAAACCCCCCTCAGAAAAAAATAAAAAGAAGAAAAACAGAGCTTAAACCCTTTCTCCAATTATAAAGCCCTATTTGCATCCTGTGCTTCAATTTTCCGATCTCACTTCACTGTTTCCTCTAACATTCATAATTTGTTGTTTCTGCAACTGCAATGTATCGATTAGCTTCTAAATTAGCCTCATCCCTTGCTTCTTCCACTTCAAAGAATAAGAATTTCGTAAGAAAATAAACTTATCTTGTTCCTATTTCATTTTCACTACTTTTTCAAACATGTTTTTTTTTTTTAACTGTAAAGATTTAACTTTTATTGAATTGGCATTGTTGGGTGTTTGCTTGTTATCTCAACTTTGTTTTTTTTGCTTTGATAGTGCAATTTTAAAAAAAAATTAATAAAAATGATGAATTTTGGGGCAGGTGCATAGTGGAGCATTGTTAAGAAGAAATTATGTGACGAAAGATATAAACTTTGGAGTTGGGGCTCGTGCTGCTATACTTCAGGGTGTTTCTGAGGTTGCTGATGCTGTTAAAGTTACCATGGGACCCAAGGTATTGTGTTTTTATTTTATTTTATTTTTGCTAAACTTTTACTACTACTTATTCATTTTCTATGTAAGTATGTATATTGTTGTAGTGGCTATATATGCTGCTTAGTATAGCTACTTCTTATGTTATGACCTATGAAGCAATGATACATATACCGTGGTAATAGTTTGAGAAAATAGAAGTGATTGAATCTATTTGCATCTGTAAGTGTTATACACCGAACACACCTTTTATATAATATCAGTTATGACCGTGTTCTGTTGTTGAACTCAGTTTATGTTTTTGTAATTATTTCTTTCGTGCTTGCTTGTTTGCAAGTTGCACCTTATGCGTTTGTCAAAGGATGTTAATATTGGTTGTATTTAAAATTGTTTATTTTGTTTAAAAGAGTCAATGGGATTTGGATTAGAAACGTTGACAGGAGTAATTGACAGGGTGACGTGATGAGGATTGAGGAGTAACTGTATTTCTTGTGTTTTGAATTGGTTGAGCTAGGGTCGCAATGTGATAATTGAGAAAAGCCACCGGAATCCTAGGGTCACGAAGGATGGCGTGACGGTTGCCAAAAGTATCAAATTTAAAGACAGAGCAAAAAATGTTGGTGCTGAGCTCATAAAGCAGGTGGCCAAGGCTACCAACACTACTGCAGGAGACGGTGAGTACTTTTCTTTCAACTTTTTGTTTTTTTACCTCGAAAGCATTCTATGAGTGTTTATTGAGAATTTGATTTTGTTTAATAGTGTTACTTTAGCACGAGTCCTACAAGAAGCTTCTTGGAAGCCAAAAACAATAATTTGTTCCAATCTCAGGGCAATTAATACAGACTTGTCTATAAAAGTAGTTATAGACTCATAGTCCTTCTGATTTGGTCCATTAAGTTCAAACAACATGTTTGCATAAGTGATCATAAGTTATATTGGCTCCCTCCCCTTCAAATTCCCTCGAAGTGGAGGGAGGGCAAAAATCACTTTTGGAGGGATTTTGCTCCCATCTCCTCTCTTTCC
>NC_021166.2:58153969-58166304 GCF_000331145.2 Cicer arietinum | reverse complement strand
TTCCCTCCATCTATCTCCAACCAAACACACCCTTAATGTTTCCACCCATTGCATGTTGAGAGGAAAACATAGATATGACCTTAGTTCATAATTTATATATATATGCAACGCTTTAAACTTTCAATCTGTTCAGAGCTGCATGTCAACATTTTTTCTCTGATTCCAGGTACAACATGTGCAACTGTT
The DNA here is from genome assembly GCF_000331145.2 of Cicer arietinum. Classification (NCBI taxonomy): domain Eukaryota; kingdom Viridiplantae; phylum Streptophyta; class Magnoliopsida; order Fabales; family Fabaceae; genus Cicer; species Cicer arietinum. The sequence goes on along the minus strand of NC_021166.2, from coordinate 58,166,118 downwards.
TTGACTCAGGCAATACTCATAGAAGGATGCAAGTCAATTGCTGCTGGTGTAAATGTCATGGATTTGCGTAACGGAATAAATAAAGCAGTTGATGCTGTAATTACCGATTTAAAAAGCAGAGCAGTAAGGATAAGTACACCAGAAGAGATAACCCAGGTGCGAGAAATTTTCTAGAAAACTTCCCTGCTACTAAATGAACTTTAGCTAAGAAAATTGATTTACACTATAATGCTTATTTACTTTGCTCGTATAATCAATTTTAGATCTATAGGCATTGAATAATTTTGGCGTCAGACACTTGCAATTTATTTACCTGATAAATATGTAACCTTTTTTTTCCGAACAAAATCAGGTTGTACTGCTAGTTGTCTTCCTGATAAAATGTTAAATGGCACTTGTTGTACTGTTTTAATTTTTTTGCTGCTGGGTATTCATTTATTTTATATGGCTAGTAGGTTGGTACTATATCTGCAAATGGGGAGCGTGATATTGGGGAATTGATAGCAAGAGCAATGGAGAAAGTTGGGAAGGAAGGAGTCATTACTGTTGCTGTAAGCAAAATTATTTTAGTGAACTTATTTCTTGACAAAGTTTCGGTTCAGGTTTTCTAAGATTTTAATGTTTTCAGGATGGGAACACTTTGGATAATGAGTTGGAAGTGGTGGAAGGTATGAAGTTAACTAGAGGCTACATATCTCCGTATTTTATTACTGATCAAAAGACCCAGAAATGTGTAAGTGCAGACTTATTCTTTTGTCACTAATCACTATCATAGATGACAAACATTCTCAAAAAATGCACTAGCATGTTATTGAATGATTGATTAACTTTGATAAGCATTTGATGATGGTGTATTTTCGGGGAAAATTTATTTTTCTTATTATTAGTATGTATACAAAGTCTCCTTTCTCTACTGTGAAGCCTTTAAAAAGAAACCTTGATGTTTTTCTTTCTATAATCATGTGAGATTTCGTTAATGACATAGTGTTTGGCTCATTAGTTTGAATGCTATTTTCATTTTCCATTATGCTTGTTAAACTTTTTTATTGATGTCTTTTTATGGCTTCACGATAAGCCGTAGAATCAATTAGTCCAATGTATTAGTTTGGTTTATTCAGTTGTATATGATGTACATGATAGTAATTGGGTTAGTTATTAGTTTTTATGTTAATAAAGGTGGTTTCCATATTGTTAGGAATTGGACAATCCCTTTATCCTCATCCATGACAAGAAAATTTCAGACATGAACTCACTGTTGAAAACATTGGAGCTGGCAGTAACGGTAGATAAGCTAATCTTGATTCGTTGTGCTTATTTTCATTTGCAATTTGAATATCCTCATTATTTACTTTTCTATTTTAATCTTTATTTTAATCAGAATAAAAGACCACTCCTAGTTGTTGCGGAAGATGTTGATAGTGATGCATTGGCTATGCTCATACTCAACAAGCATCGTGCTGGACTTAAGGTGATTAATGGATTCATCTTGGTTATATTTCCTTCTACCTCATGATCCAACAAACTTGATTGCAAGTTTTGTTGTCTCTTCTAATTTTAGATTATTGTACACGCAACTTGTGTTTTGCTTTGCTTTCTTTTATATGTGAGCACCCGTGTAAAATGTTCCAAATTCTGATTACATTCAAGATTTTAATTGGAACTTGATTTTTTTTTAGTTAGTTGGAGCTTGGTTTTGTATATACTTGTTTTCCACTTTATTTGATGTTTCTTGTATTTTAGGTTTGTGCTGTAAAAGCTCCTGGTTTTGGAGATAATAGAAGAGCAAGTCTAGATGATCTTGCAATTCTTACTGGAGGAGAGGTGATTCTCTACCCACATTTTATGATTGTATTCGTTTTCACTTGGGACTACTGCTTATTATGCTGAAAATGATCACAACGAATTTAAAAACAGGTCATCACACAAGAGCGTGGTTTGACACTTGACAAAGTCCGACCCGAAATGCTTGGCACTGCAAAAAAGGCACGTGGCTTGAACCTACATAACTATTCTTTGCTTCCTCTAATGTGTTACAAAAACATCTAATTCAATGTGCAACAGATTACTGTCTCCATTGATGACACTATTGTTCTACATGGTGGTGGGGATAAGAAGCATATTGAAGAGAGATGTGTGCAGGTATTTTTTTCTCCCATATTTTTTTTTGGTTTTTCTAAGTCCTAAACTTTTCTTGTACTGTCTCGCTTTAATGGGTTTACGTATCATGGAAATGTTTAACCTTGAACAATTTAGATTGCCTTCATGTGGCTTATCGACAGAAGTAGTTCAACACATATAATTTCTGTGCTTTATGATTATTATTGAACAAATATCATTTTGTAGCTAAGAGAAGCTATGGAGAAGAGTTCTGCAACATTTGATAAAGAAAAGGCACAGGAACGGCTATCGAAACTCTCTGGCGGTGTTGCTGTTTTCAAAGTTTGTCATTCATCCTTAAAACCACTAGTTTGTAAATTTTTAAGGTGTATTCATTACCTCACATGTAAGATGGATTTAAACATTTCCAGGTTGGTGGGGCTAGTGAGGCAGAAGTTGGGGAAAGGAAAGATAGAGTGACAGATGCTTTAAATGCCACTAGAGCAGCTGTGGAGGAGGGTATTGTTCCAGGTAACTCAATTTTCTCCTTTCTGATTGGATAATAAGTATTGAGAGTTAAAGCAAGACAAGTGTGACGTGCTTCGTACTCTTGCTCACAACATTTCATTATTTTTTCGTGTATTAAAAGTCGGAATGTAATTGTTTTATTTAGGCGGTGGAGTTGCTCTCTTATACGCTAGCAAAGTCTTGGACAACCTTCAAACTAAAAACGAGGACGAGAGAAGAGGAGTACAGATTATTCAAAATGCACTCAAGGTTTTGCTGTTGCTGCAAACTGCTTTTTTGTCACATGAAGACCCCTCTCCCTTCTCTATTTTTTACTTCTTTACCTGCAATTTTTCCGTCTTTTCTAATAATGCATATTACTTTTCATAGGCACCTACATTTACAATAGCTTCAAATGCTGGTTTTGATGGTACTTTAGTTCACAGCAAATTGTTGGAACAAGATGATCTTAATTTGGGTTTTGATGCTGCTAAAGGTTTGTAACATAATATATAATTTGTATTACTAGTTTGCAGTTGCAGCATTTGCTGTCTTGTTTTTGATACCTTGATAGTTGATATCTCATTAATATTCGAAAAATTATACTGTAAAAAAAGGTTGTTTATGATTATCATGCTTATTCTGCTAAAACAGGTACCTATGTTGATATGGTGAAAGCTGGAATTATAGATCCTGTTAAAGTTGTTAGAACAGCTTTGGTAGATGCTGCCAGGTAAAAATCATATCATTACATTGCAATTTTTTTTCTCTGCTTATATTATCTTATATTATTATTATTATATGTTAAACTATTTCTTTTGTCCTAATGCAGTATATCGTTGCTACTGACGACAACCGAGGCATCTATTGTGGAAAGTTTGAGTGACAAAAATAAACCTCCTCAAAGGGTGGCAGATATGGATGATTTGGACTACTAATCTGCTTTAACAAATTATGAAAGCAGTTTTATGCACAAGTTTTCTACTTATTGAGGAAGTTGCTAAAGTAAAAACTTGGAGGGTCTAATTTAAGGAGTGAGGTTGAAATTATGCTGCCTAGGATTCACAATGTTATAGGAAAAAAATTTATGTCTCATTCAAGTTATCATCATCAATAGGATAAGATAAAAACATGTCTTATTCTTTAGGTGTTATTCATCCTGTGTACCAAAATTTATGTAACAAGTACAAACCAAAAAAGCTTTTGAAATGCTCATATAGCTAAGCCAAAGTTTGAGGAACTTTCTGCATCTTAAAGCCAAACATGTTTATTGATCCGTCAAAAAAGCATTGTTCCATAGAATCGTATACATGAATGTAATCTATTCAGTTTAACCTTGAAATATCCTGGCTAATGACAACAAGATGGATGTGAAAGTATCTTCTACAATCTATACTAATTAACAGCAGGATCATCAACTAGTACAATTTGTGAGAGTAAACAATGTTGCTGCACCTTTCAGATCATGATCTTGAGCTTGTACTTGAGCTTGTTGGATGTAATCATCCTCTGCTTTGATCATTCCATCGTCTATCTTAAACAAAATTGCTTCATCACTGCATATCATTTGGGCCAAAGACTTTTATCATGTTAGATATTATGCATGTCAGTGTGATCCAAAACGTGATATATCAACAACTATTTTGCTTACAATTTTGTCATTCATTTTGTACTTTTATTGTATACTCAATCATAAATATATATTTTTTTAAATAATCACATCAAATTTAGAACTGTCATTATTTTTATAGGGCAAAACAAATAGATGGAGACGTTAATACTAACCTGTCTATCTATACACTAGTATATACAACATAAAATAACCATATTTATTTTGTTTAAATTAATTATGGATTTTGAGATCATAGATATATATAGAAAAAAGTTGAATTATAAACATAAAAATATAAAATTTGCCTCTAATTTGTCGTTAAGTATTAAAAACATCGAAATTGAAGGCCAAATTCATATATTTTATCAAAAAAATTATCGGTAATTCTATTCTTTCTACTAAGTGATTATTTGATTTTACGGTGAAATTGTCAAAATCACGGTAACTCACCGTGATTTTGTCGATCCTAACTTAAAATCAAACATACATTAAATGTGGAGAAAATATTGAAAAAAGAAAGAAGAAAAAAGCAAGAAACCTGTGGTGAAGAATTTCTCTCGAGTCGAATCCTAATTCATTTCTTTCATCACAAGGTATATCAAGAATTTGCTTATGATCATATTCATCACTAGCATTACTACTCTGGCCATGCAATGACAAAGAAGAGAGGGAAATAGAGCTTTGCATAGCCCAACTATTAATATGTTGTTGCAAAGGAGAATTATGAATACTACTATTACTCTCATGCATCATAAGATATTGTTCCTGTTCCTGTTGAGGCACCATTTGTTGAATGTTGTATTGATAATGAGGATTATTAGCAGAAACAATAGATCCTTGATTATAGAAACCTAACAATGAATCACCATTCATAATAACTTGATCACCGCCATAAACTTGTTGTTGTTGTTGAGCTTGAGCTCTAAAAAGAGCAAGTTGTTGATGAACAAGATCAAGTTCTGCTTTACAATATTCAATCTGAGCTTGTAGATCTTGAATGTATTTGTAACAACCACCAACCGGGTCGTTAGCACGCATATCGGATTGAAAAATGATCGTTCGCATCGCTTGATCCTTAAGAGGAGGATCAAGATATTTAATAATTTTGTTAATGTTACTTACACCAAATAATTTATGAGCATTAAGGAATTGTCTTTGTTTATCATGAGGGAAATAAGGTGCTAATATGCAATCAGGTGCACATTTTCTACGTTGGTATTTACATGCAGCACAAGCTTGAGTCGTGTTATTGTTGTTGCTGTTGTTTCTTGTGATGCAAGTAATGTTGTTGTTGTTCATAGTTTTCTTTTTTTTGGGGATGGAAAAGAAGAAAAAAAAAAGGGTGAGATATGAGCTGCGTTTCCGGCGGGGAAGGTGATTGTTGTGAAGAGGGAATTTAATTTCTCTTCCCTTATTTTCTCTGTTTTTTTTTTGGGTTTGTTTGAAGGATGAAAATGAGAAGATGGTGAGAAATGGAAGGAGAGACAGAGACATAAAGACAAATTAAATAGTACATTCTTTAAAGGATTTAACTAACTTAGTAAATTGCTATTTTTGGGAATTGGAATGCAGAATATGTTAACATATATTTAAACCTTGTAATGGCAATTTGTTAATTTGGCATTATGCAATACACGTACTTCTATTTATTTATTTTTTTCATTTACTATTTATTTGACTATATTACAGAGGGTATAAGAGGTACCTCAATGGAGAAAACACAACTTCAAAGCCAAAATTAATTTACTATTTTAATTACTATTTTGTTAAGTTCTTTGGTACTTGGAGTTATGGTAGATATCGGTTCTCTAAGGTAAAATTAATTTAAAATTTGAATTTAATTCAAAATAATTATATATAAAAAATACGTAGCATTAAATGATAGGATGTTGAGAACCATATTCAATAAAACTCAAGTATTGAAGTGTTCATCTTAATATTTTAATTTCATCGTACTTTTGATCTCTATTTTAATGTATTTATGAAAATAACCTCTTAATTTAAAATCAAACTTTTAGTCTTTTGATTTTTAGATTTGTTGTAGTTTTGGTCACAGAATGTAATTTTTATACTAAAAATGATAACTTTTAATATAAAAAAAGATGTTTTTATCGTAAAATTATATTTTTCTTCAAATTTACAATTTGGTCTATGAATCACTGTATTTTGAATTTAAAATCACTATTTTATAGGTCAATTATAGTTGAGACTAAAACTACAACAAATGTAAAAGAAAGACAAAAAATATTAACTTTTTAATAGAGAAATTATTTTTGTAACTGTGATAAAATAGATCGGTCAAAAGTACAATTTAATCTATTATTTTCATGCAACGAACAAAATTTTTAATGCTCACTATTTAACAATATAGATCACTTAGAGATATAAAATTAATTTATTGATTGAGGTGAGAGCCCGGAGATGATATATGAAATTGTCGGAGGCATCCGATTTCAATGAATAATGCCATTTTAAAACCAATTACAAAACTCAACTTAATTATTCTATAACATTTGAACAACAAATAACAACCACTTATTTTTAAAATAATGAAGCATTTTAGAATACAATTGAAGTGTTTTTTTTTTTTTTTTTTTTTTTTTTTTTTTTTTTTTTTTTTTTTTTTTTTTTTTTTTTTTTTTAAGTTTTTTTTTTTTTTTTTTTTTTTTTTAATTTTTTTTTTATTAACTTTCTAGAGCATGTTTCGGCAGAAATCAGTGTTTGTACATTTTTTTGTATTTGGTTTTTCTTTTCCCTTGTAAGTGTGGAGTTGACGAAGGAATTCCATATATTATGCTTAGTAGTAGGTGCTAATCTTTCACCACTTTTTGCTGCTAACATGGTTGACCATTAAAATGAAATTTAGTGTTGGAAATAACTATAGACTGACTTAGTGAAATTTAATGTTTATAATGAAATAATTCCTTAGTCTATCAACAAAATCAAATGTTCCTTAAACAATTTTACTGTCTAAATGGTCTAATAATTTTAATTCACGTCCACTACACAACAAATTTTTCAGCTCCATGAATGACATTATGCATTAGATATACAAATTTATTCAAAATCCACAACTGGAAAGTCTTACTCCATAATTAGATCCATGGCCTAAGTAAAGCTCAGAGGGTAACATTTTTACATCATATCCCTTCCAATTTCCAAATTTATCTGTTTCCATGATGCTCACTATGCTTCTCCATACCCAGTATGATAAACATAAGAATATTAGTTTTGCCGCTGATTTGAACTCGTCAATCTTGTTTCATGTATATATATCAGCTTCAACATCTAATAGACAAAACAACATAATTAACTTGCAGAATAACTACTGATTTTAACAAAGGTCAAATATACAAGAATAAAAGTAGTCCTAAGAGATTCTCTAAGAACTGACAAGTTTAAACTTTAAAGTGTATATATATATACACACACAACAAGTAACATATTACCAAAAGGTGCAAATTTAACCAACACAATAAAAATTGAATCAAAATCACAATACAGAAAAAACAATGTTAGATAGGGAAGAAAAAGTATTCTATAGTGTACTTTCATTCTTGTAAGATTGGTTTAAATTTCGGAAAAACATATTGCCCTACAATTTAAAAAGGGAACTGTAACTGTTATTTGTCAAAATCCTAATTGTAATTTATAGCTTAGCTTCAAAGTCTCTAACACATGATTTTCTGTTGACTCATCTAACTCAAAATTATGAGTCAATAGAGTTAACAAATACTTTTCGATATTGGATGAGTAAAATCAGAATTGGGTCAGAAGAAAAAAGGCCATAAAGAACACTTTATTTCTCTAAACATACACCATTTCATCCTTTAATAAATGCAGAAAAAAAAAAAACACCTTCAGACATAACTTTTACTCTTTAAGTATTAATCAGATGCCAAGCATTTTTTAATTGAACAAGTAGCATTTCAGTTAATCTTGATATTAACGTGAAAAATAGGTAATACACTTCCAATAAAACATGGAAGCTGTAATTTATTAACAAATAAAATCACATTTAAGGTTTATTACCTCTTCGAAAAGAATGATAGGCTTCTATGGCTCAGACCTAACAAGCTCCTCTACAGATTTTTTGTAATTATTGGCAATCAAATCTCTGAAATAGAAGAAAACGTGTATTTAACATTTATGAACTTAACCAAATAGAAATATCTAATACAATTTGTACAGACCTCCGCTGATTTAGCAATTGCTCGCTTTCCTCTAGCTTCTTCTTTTGTCCCTCAACGGTCTGCATTAAGCATCCAAAAATCCCTCAAGTTAGACAAAAAACTCCAGCTTCAAACTACTAGCTAAACACTTAGGGCCATTTTACTTCCTCAAAATGTTTTCAATTTTCATTTTTAATTTTATCTGTAAGAAGCAACTTTTCTTTTATGACTACCAATTCACAGTATGCTCAATTTTCATTTTTCATTTTATCTATAAGAAGCACCTTTTCCTTTTCATTTTATCCACCATATGCAAGATGTGAACGACTGTAGCATTTTCAGAAACAATGAAAATGACTTTTGAGATGAATAATACATTGAATACTTTCTCAATAAAAACATTGGAAATCTTGATTCTTTAACAGATTCCTTAGGGTACTGTTGTTAGAAGGACAAAGAAATTAAAACCTCATTCTGACCATCTATATGCTTGCTAGAACTAAGTTGTATTAAAAAAAATGTCCATTAAGAGGCAAAACTAAAGTAGAGAATAAAAACACACACACATATATAGAAGCAAAGCACAATTAAAGGAAGCCCGGTACATGTACGACACATATATGTTGATGTGTGAAATTTTTAAGAATCAAGATATGACACAACACATATATAATGATGTGTGAAATTTTTAGGAATCAAGATATGACACAACAAGATACCTTACAAAAATTTAAAATGTTTATAAAGGTCAATCGCTAATTGCTAATTAATGCATAAATATATCAATAGTCAATATATAATGATCACAATTTGCAAGAAAATATTTGCTATCATAACATGTAGGCATAGTTGCATATATTTCTCCCACCTGTATCACAGTGTGTTATTTCTACTGAAAATGATGCTTCTCCATTATTTAAGAAAAGGACTGATATATATATATATATAAAGGAAAAATGAAAGTGAGAGAAGTGGAAATACCATGGCCTTGGTGGGAATAGAAGCTGAGATTGAGTTTAACAGTTGCTGGCACTTGTCAAAATGGTTGCTCAATTCAGTGATCTTTTTTTACCAAAAGAAAAAAAATCAAACAAAAAACCACTAACTGAGTATTCAAATAAATAACCCTAAAACGAAAATTGAACTCCAAAGGGAAAAGTCAAATGGGATAAAACAAAATAGTGAAAAAGTGATACCAATGCATCTGATTGCTGATCCGGGTTTCCATGTTCGACAACTTCAGCCAAATTCTCCAACAACTACCTCCACAACAAGAAATTTCATTTATTAAACAAATTAGATATAAAAAAAAGAGCGGAATAAAAATTAGGGTTTTGAGGGGTTACATGTAAGAGATGGAAGTGAGAAGCGAGTGATTGGTGAAGATTCTGCTGCTGCTGAGGTTGTTGTTGTTGTTGTTGCTGCTGCTGCTGCTGCTGCTGTTGTTGTTGTAGAAGACGTTGTTGATGATAAAGCTGTTGTTGTTGAAATTGAGATTGGGTTGTTTGTGGTTGCTGAAAAGGTTGTTGTTGTTGTTGTTGTTGTTGATGATGGAGAAGAAATTGTTGCTGTTGTTGTTGCTGTTGTTGAAGATAAAGATTTGGATCCTGATTCGATTGAGATTGGATTTGGGAATTGGGGGTTGGGATCATAGTCCAAGTCCCTCCAGGAGAAGAGTAATTATCCATTGCTCTCTCTTTCTCTCTTTTCACTTTAACAACTTTCTATTCAAACAATTTGTATTTTTATATCTATTTTCTTTCCGCGGTCGCAAAAATATTTCTTATAGATTTACTCATCACTATATTATACAAATATATTTTTATCTCTAAAACTAAAAATAAATCCTAAACATATCTATTCCAAAAATAAGAACCAAATTATAAATATATTTTAATTAAAAATATAAATTATATATTTAAATTTAAATAAAATCTTTTTAAGTATATAAGTTTCAAGACAAATTTTATGGTTGGGTAGTTATACATCCACTAACAAAAATTGGTAACGTTTAAAAGTGAAGTATATGTTAAGTTGTGGATACTACTAGGACCTTTTAAATAAATTTTTTGGCTAAATTAATTTTATCAAACCCATGTGTTATTATTGTCCAAGCCAAACACAGCCTTAGTTCGTAGAAAGAAACGACGCTGTCGTTTTAGACGCACAACGCCCCCTTTAGATTCATTGCGTCCAGTTTATTTCACTCCTCACGTATCATTTTCTATAGGGTTTTCATCTTTGAGGTTTCATTTCAAGCTCCCTTTTTCAATTCCAGGTTTGACTATTATTCAATTTGATCCCATTTTTCTCTCAAGTTTCTCAATATGTTCCTTTTTTTTCCCATTACAATTTAATTCCTGAAGAATTTAATCATGATATGAATTGGGGCTAAATTATGTTTTTTAGGGTTTATTTAGTGGGGTTACGTATGAATTTATGATATTAGAAGTTAATTAATACTGGAAAATGAAAAACTGCATATATGTAACTATAGCTTGCTTGTCAATGATCAAAATGGAGCAGTTTTTAACTACTCATGCTTTTCAACTTACTTTATGTTAAATGAATTTGACAAAATGAGGTTTCTATACAATGTTATGCTTTTCTACCCTTAAAGTGAAGTAATCTGTGCGTCCATGTCACTGTGCTGCATAGATTTTCACTAAGTTTAGCTTGTGCTTCCCCATTAGTGATTTTCTCCCACCCATATGATGCAACTATGCAAATCTATTATAGTGAGAATGAGACGTCTTTGATGGATTGTCATTATTTGTACTTAATGAAGAAATAGGACAAATGAAAAAAAAAAAAGTTTCTCTGATGATGATTGACGAGAAATCTTGGAATTGTTCTAGTACTATTTTTCTTGTGTTGAAGCTGTTGTGTGGCTTATGGTATGCGATTGCGATCCTTCAGTATAAGAACGAGAGATAAAAGCTCCGACTCCACCAAGAATCAAAGTTGCTTCGGACTATATTTAATGGATAGCTTCAAGGAAAGTAAAATCACATTAGTTATGAGGAGAGTTAAAAGTATCCCTCGGTGTTGCCCCTTTTTTTCCCTTTTCTGTCTTGCAATTCTTACAGCGCATTATTTTACATCCACACATAGCTTTGGATGTTCTTCTTCAGGCTTCTTTTTTCCGCTGGTTTATTACATATTTCTCTAAGTTTTGATAGAGATAAATCAGATCACGTACAAGGTTTTGATGTTAGTAAGGAAATGGAATTGACAAGAAACATATTTATTCATTAAGGTTCAAATACTACTGTGTACCAGGAAGAACAAGTCTCAGGAACAGAGAAAATCAACATCAGTACTCTCAATTCAAACTTCAAACCCTGCTTTTGATCATTGTACTAGTGCTAGCATGTTTAATTTTAGAGGCTTCTCTAATATGAAGTATATGCTAGTCTTGTTGTAGAACTCTGATGAGAATGAATATAATAAAACTGACAACAATAATAGCCTCATTCCACCAGACAGGATACATTGATGCATCGAAATCTATCAAAAACCAAAATTTCAACAAAACTATATATCATAATGGATGGAATGTGTTTTAATAGCGGTATTGTTTCTAATATTGTGTTAAGACCTTCAACTTCTGAAAGGGACAAGTCTTCCTCAAAGGCATTCCATACGTCAGATCTTTAAACAAAAAGTTAAGCAAAGCAAATTAAAATCTTAGACAAGAATTAATTCTATCACAAAGTGAAGTTTGATAATTCACTTTTAGGACTACATATACATATATA
>NC_021166.2:58129576-58152615 GCF_000331145.2 Cicer arietinum | reverse complement strand
CATGCATATATTTTTCCTTTTTAATATTATTTATGCATATCTCTTTTGCCCCTGGAAGTTGTTTTATGGCTGTTTGTAATAGCCAAGATGCATTGAGCATGACAAAAAGTTGTTTTTCTAGGGTAAATACTAAATCGTGAATATTCACAATTAGTCTGTTAGTATGCCACAACCATACTGTCTTCGTGTCATGATTTATGAACTCATTTGGTCTTGAAAAGTATCAGTTTGGCTTGCATTTTGCAGGTTGTCCCCTTGTTATTAGTTATGACAATAAAACCAACAGTTGCATTTAGGGCCATCCTTGTTGGAGGCATAGCGGCATTCGCTAAAATAGCAGGTGCAATGAAGGCTGCAGGTGGCGTAAAGATGGGTGCGGCCGCAGCTGCCATGACAGCGGCAGCAACTGCAGCTATGACCGGTTCAAAACAAGAGCAAACAGAAGTTTCTCAACAGTCTACAAAATAACTAGCTGTATCTGTATCGTTACTCATCTTTTCTTTTTTCCATCCGACGTTATTTGTTGGAAAATTTATGTAGCATAGTTTAATATTCGGCTAGTTAAACCGAAAGATAAGAGGCCATAATGCGACTTATGGCTAGTTAAACCGAAAGATAAGAGATCATAATGCGAATTATAGTTTTCACAAATGGAAATGTTTTAACTCTCCAAGTATTTGTTGTGAGATTTCATTAAATTTGTAAAGTTCCTGAAGATTTAGATGAAGTTCTGGATTTTTTAGACAAAGCTAAACTCCAGGTTTATGTTGTTTGATAAAATTTATTTTGATGATAATAAGCATGAAAAGTAATATGTCAAAAGAAGGATATGTTTCAGTAAAAAAGGTGCTGGAAATATCCTCCTTGCAGAAGCTTGGGCATGGTGTGAGGGTGGCCAGTAATGGGTCTCAAGAAGGTAATGTTCTTTTAATGTGATTCTAAGCCTCCTCTCCGATGTCTCTTGAAAGAGATATCCATCTCTGTGATTGAAGCACATCTCTTTGTTAAAGAAGGCCTGTGTGCCTCTCTTAATTTAACTTTGCTTGTTGAGATTTCTCTGATACTAGCCATCTTATTGTAAACTGGTTGTAAGGGGACAAGTCCTCCTAGTTTATCTGGTTAATAAACTTGTCGTTTACATAAAAAGATGTTTAATTAAATACACTTTTGGCTATATGATTTTAGCCCCCTCCCTCATTATAAAATTTGGGAAATTAGTCCCAATGTTTCACAATTTTTTGGATTTTTTCCACCACCCAAATTTGGAATCAATTTTTTTGGGGTGTCTTCTTAATTGGTGATATGAAATTATATTTTATGACATATCAATGTTTATTTGAAATAATAAAATATAATTCACATTATTTATTAAGAGGACATGTTACCGAAATTGAGCTTAAAGATGGGTGATGGGTGGTGGAGAAAAATCTGGAAAGTTAAGAAAAAAGGATTAAATTTTCATATTTTTATATGAGAGTTAAACTTGTGATTCAGTTAAAATATGATATAAAAGAAGGACTTGTTTCGGTTAAAAAGAAAGGGTCATGTTGCCAATTTGTTATAATGAATACTAGAACATGTTTGTTTATTTTTATTTATTTTTATTTTATTGTTGAATGAACACAGGTGTTTAATCATCAACAAGACATGATCCATTTATTTGGGTATAAGCCATGGATTTAAAAAAAAAATTGGTATCCCTACACTTTTACTTTATATTTTGTCACTTTTTGTATGAACTTTCAAAGATATTCTTCAGATAATAAAAAGTTAAAATAAAAATTGGTTTGTTTTTATTACTCCAACGTGAATTTGCCTCCAAATTTTTACATATTGAAAATTTTAAAATTTGAAATTTTCAGCATGTAAATTTTTTTCTCTGTATTTTTAATATCAGAAATTTCAAAAGGAAATTTTTTGGTATATAAAATTTTTTCTTTATATTTTTAAATATTTGAAATTTTCATTATATAAAATTATTTATTTCTCTATTTTTTTATATAAAAATTATTTTGAATTTAAAACTTCTGATATGTTAATTTTAAACTGAAATTTTAAAGAAAATAAATAATATACCGAAAATTTCATATTTATATTTATAAGAAGTAAGAACTAGATCCAAAAAATTTCATTGGAGGAGGGTGAAAATAGCAGATGTAAAACTGAGTCAAAAAATTTACATACCATTGGGCCATTAAATTGAAGACCCGTTTGAAATCGGATAATTTCAGCTCATATAGAAATATACCATGCCTCCCTCACTTTAACTTCCTACTCCCCTCTATTTTTATAGAAATACAATTTTACCTTTTTAACTAAACAAAATTCTAAAATATTTAAAAATTTTGACAAATTCGAAATGGCAATTTTTACAATTTTCGAAACTTTCAAAATATTTAAAACTTCTAAAATGGAAAACTCTAAATTTTTTTATCTTTTTCGGAAGTTTCAAATTTTCGAAATAATGATTACATTTCGAAAATTTGGAAAGTTTCGAATATTTCCAAATCTAGAAATTTTCAAAAGTTTTTAAATCTGAAAATTTTCCTATTTCGAAAGTTTTGAAAATTTTGAAATTTTCTCTATTTTAGAAGTTTCGAAACTTTCAAATTAATCAAAAGTTTTGAAATTTTTGATCAATTCTGGAAAAATACATTTCGAAAGTTTTAGATTTATCAAAAGTTTCAAAAATATCAAAATATTCTGAAATATTACGTTTCGAAACTTTAGTGTTTATCAAAAGTTTGAAAATGTCAAAAAAGTTCACTTTTTTATGTTTCGAAAGTTTAAAAATTTTGGAAATTTCGAAAAATTGAGTCAATAATAGAGTGGATAATTTTTTTAATCGATAAAATGGTATTTTCATTTGAAATGAGGGAATGAGAGTTAAAATGAAGGGGACATGATACATTTCTCTTCCAATAATTATACTCCTATATTTACACATTTTCTTGGAACCACTCATTTTACCCTTTTTTTTTTTTTAAAGAAACCCAAAAGATGGTATAAATCCTTTTTTTTTAAAAGAAAATTAAAAGATGGTATAACTCAAACTTTTGAAATGTTTTCTGGAACATTAACATGTTTTACAAATATTATCAAAAAGATTATATTTTAAGTTTTTTTAAACATCAATTTTCTGAAAAATTTAAAAGTTATATTTTTTTAAACACATAAATATTTTAAAAAATTTAAATTAAATTTTTTAAAATCCAAATGTGTTCTTTAAATTTTATTTTGAATTTTTTAGAACACATTTGTATCTCATAAGATATGATAAATTTTTAATTATTTATTTAAAAAGATTAAGGACAATTTTAGATTTTAAAGGATTTGTGGGGTACGGAAATAATAATTGTTGGGGTATGACATTTTTATTTTAGAAATTGGAATACTGTATCAGAGTATCAGCGTGCCATTCAATTAGTAGCAAAATATTTGATAAAGAAGGGGTAAAATGAAAGCAAATTAGTTTTGCAAAATATAACCGTGCAATTTAGTTGTATATTTTTATATATAATTTAATTTAATTTAATCAGTGTTGGTAAGGGTAAGCTTATATGTACTGAAATCTAGTGGAATTGATAACAATTTTTATGGGTTAAATACATTTTAATTTTAATGAATACTTTATTTACTTTCAATTTCTAAAAAGTGCAAATTGTGTGCTTTTTTAGTCCCTAACGACCATTGATACATATTTTTTTAAATTTATCTACTTGGTTAACAAAATATTAACGGGAACTAAAATGAAATTATATCAATTTAAAATAGTATGTTTCATTTTCCTTTTAGCTGATCTTTTTAAAATACTATGTGATAAAAAAAGTTTTAAAAAATGGTATCATTAGTTGACTGAAAGCAGCAAATATAAAATGAAGTTGTTCTTTTCTGTTTTAGTGTTTTTTTTTTCCTTCATATTTTAACTCTTTGATTTTTAAGATAAATAAATTTTGTTTCAGTTATGATTGAACTCGTATACTCTTGATTTGTTCGATTTTAATAAAAATTTATTAATCACCTAAATTTAACTATTTAATTGTTCTCTTATATAATATAATTATGTATAAATAGTGAATTTCATCGTCAAATTTTATCGAAATTGAAGAATATTTGTGTATTATTAATTTTTTTATTGTTGATAATCTATTATTTGCTCATGAATAGATAGTAATATTTTAAACTACAAGTAAATAACAATATCAACAACAAAAATCAGCTTATTGTAAAATTTCTAACATAATATTAGCAAAACAATTGTAGTCGTCTATCTTTATGTATTGCAAATTACAAGATCACTCATGCACAACTGATTAGGAAATAATTCAAACTAATCACTTGGTAAGGTAAAAAAAAACTCTAAGCACTCATTTCAATTTGTGAAAAAAGGCTTATCCCTTTATTGATCATCACCTTGGAAATGAAGTAATGGATTGGAGAGAAAATCAATAAGCTGTATACAAGAAGGGTAGTAGAAGAAGAAAGTGATATAAGGGAAGGGGCTAGTCAAACAGGCACAAAAGTTGGCACTGTTTTTTTGGGCAGAAAAAGCATCTTTTAAGTCTCTTACAATACAATGACAAGTCAACCAAGATAATGACCCCATAATATTCATCATTAAAAAATATATATTCCTTATGTCCCACAAAAATTCAACTATTTCATCATTTTTTATCAACTAAAAAAAAAACATATAAAAAAAAATAAAAATAATAATAATTTTATTAAATTATTCTTATGTATTAATTTATTTACTTATAGATATAATATTAATTTGGACGTTTAAAATAAATAAAAAATTAATTAATTTTATAAAAATGTTAATTATTTTTTGATATTTTTGTTCAAATCAATTATTTTGAGACAAATAATAAGACATAAAAACAAACAAAAGTTATTGAGTGAAATTATGGCAAAACTGAGAGGTTTTGGAAGTAGCACTACATATTGTTGTGTAATTTTTTGAGTTGTGCTTGTAATTGAAATTGAAATTGAAATTGAAAGTTGAAAGTGCAAGACAAAAAGCAGGGAAAGAAAGCAATAGAAACAGTGAGACAGTAGAGAGGAATATAATATATGCAAATGAAAGGGGATTGTGCTTTTTGCTCTGCGTGCTCTATCTTGCTACTTGTTACATACCTAAGCCCACCACCATTTCCTTTTAACTTGTTTAGCTGTTTATGCACCTTCTTTTTCTTCCATAAACAAACTTCATCACTTGCATCAAAATGACAAACATCCAATCACCAAATCATTTTTTTTCATCACTACTTCATTAATTAATAAATACTTTTTATTTTTTATAAAATTTGTGTATTTTACTTTTTAGTAGTTGTTTAGTATAGAAAACTCTCTCTTAATTACATTTCATATTATAAATCTCATGTATTTTTTTATGTTTTTTTTAAGCAACAAATTAAAAACACAAATGCAAACATGGTTGTTGTTGGGATTAAGAAAAAACCATTTACATTGTTGCGCTAAAGTATTGAAAAACATCAAATTTTATGTTGCTGCTCAAAACAACATTCACTATTTGAGCTACAAGCACGAGAGAGGGGTGATTTGTGAATTCACAAACCATTTGTTGATTTCAACAAGAGACTGTGATGGAAAACAATCGTTTAGAAGAAATAGAACATTGTGTTAAAATCATAATTAAGTTTAAGAAATAGTGAAATAATTAAAATAAAAAAAGTATATAAAATTTGCAATGATAATATGAAGAATAATGATATAATTAGTGTAAGATGTATCTTTATATAATACTTTTAAGATAACTAACCTAACTATCTTTAATATAATCAAAACTATCTTTTAATTATCTTAATTTAATTTTAACATAAATCTAACTATATATATTCAACTATAACTAACACATTAAAAGAAAATCAATGCGATTTACTACCTCCTTTCTTTGCTACTCCCTTCCAAAAAATGATAATAATAAATAAGTCTTTTTATTTTGACTTTTTTGTTTTTCTTCTAATAATTAAAACTAGAGGGAGTATTTTTAAACTTTAGTATTAGAGATATTAATGTTGCAATTTCCAAGTTACAAAATTGAATGAACATGCGTATTATATTGTTATTTTTGAGTTTCCAAAAATTATTTTAAAATAAATTTTCAGCCACCGAATATATTATTGGATTGAGTTGCGGACTAGGTCGTTTTTTTGAAGACGTTTTGCGATACTATCCAAATTGTGTCACACAGACTATCAACTACAAAGTTCCCATGATAAACAGTCCAGACAAACTATATCGAATTTCTACTGCACCGTAAAAAACTGTTCTAAAATTACACTCTCAATGTAACAATTAAAGGTTGTCACTTGTACTATGACCACTCGAAAGAAAGAAAAAAAGATTAAGTAGAAAGAGAGAAACAAAGAAAAGTCTCAGATTTTCGAATACTTTTAATGTATTTTTTCAATTGAGCAGAGTCCTCTATTTACATAGGAATTCTGCAACTGAAGAAGAGAAAAATGTGCAATCCATTAAATGGGATCAACAAAAAATTGCAATCCAAAATTGCTAGGTTTTTGAGGGGGCAAAACTAATGCGTGAATTCGGGGAAGGAATTGACCGGATCAAATGTTGACTTGATGGAGGGCAGAAACGTGTACAACAAATCAATGAGAGGAAAACGTGTGAACTTAGTTTAATAGGTCTGACTGAGTTGGACAGCGGTGGTGCACGCACGTTTGTGATGGTTGATTTGTGTACGTTCTCACTACTTCACAAAATTTGGTACCCCTCGAAACACACCCAAATTAACATTCATCCCCCTTATAAACACTATTAATGTTGATATCCTTTCTATATGGGATTTTTTTATATTTTCAATTCACATCAACTGACACTTATTATTCTCACATTATTTGCAGTATACATTCACATGGCAATGTTTTGACTTGTGTTTACATGTAGGAAAGTTAAAAGTTAAAATTTCATTCTTTTGTACATGTGATAAATATGAAGTATCTCCTCTAGTTAAAAGTGATTAGTTGTAGAGAGTTCAAGTTATCTCTTGACATACTTTGTAATTTGAGTTGTGATATATTAGTACATTTTGTTTTGTTTTTTTTTTTTTTTTAATAAATTAAAAAACCTAATTGTAGGTAGAAAATTTGTCGAGACACAAGGTGAGTTTAGATGTCAATAGGTTGCCATATCAAAGGTTCTTGACTCAAAAGCTTTTTTTAACAAAATTCTAAATATCATCTCCAATATTATCCCAAAACATTTAGAAAATATGGGTTGAAAGCCATGAGGCTCAAGGGATTTGTAGGATTTCATAGACATAAAAGATTCATAAACCTCAACTTTAGTAACATGTTTGGTAACGAACCTTTAAAATTCTTTAGTCACGAAGGCAAATTGATATTGGTATCCCTAGGTGAGTTAAGGGTAGAGCCTAAGAGAAATTTGGTGTTAAAATTTCCTATTATTTTGCCATTTCAAAATCATGTATTCATCTTTTCTTTTCTTTTATAAAAAATTAAAACTTTTAATTTATATTTTTATTATTATCTATGACAAAAGAAATCATCACAATTTGCATGTAATTAGAGGATCCAAGCTACTATATACCAAAAAAAAAAATCCAAGCTACTCGTGACTCGAGAGAAATAACACTTAATTAATCAAAATATTTAAATACAAATCATTTCACTTTCAAGTTAATTTTATCCAATATCTCATTATTATGTATTATTTCATAGAAAGAAACCTTTTAGTTAAAAATAAATTAGCTTTTAAAAAATTGTTTGTGTTTGTTTTCTGTTTCACATAAAAACTTTATAAAAAAATGTAAGAGTTAGATATGTTTTTGTCTTTAAAAAATCACGACATTAATTTTAAGTAAGGTAGTAGTCTAGTAATTTATTAGAGATATCGAATGAATTTTATTAATAAGGTTTAATTAACGATTAATATCTGACCCTAATAATTTTCCCTCCCCTATCATATATATATATCAATTACTAATATTTGTATATCAAAATATTAATTTTAAAAAAAAATTGCTTTTATTAAAAGGGAATAAAAATTATTTAATAATTACCCTTAAAGGGTTATAATATAAAGACATATTTAATCCAAAAAATAATTTTTCATAGTTATTTTATCTATATCTAAACGATTTTATATTAAATGCTTTATTTTTTATTGACCTAAATTAATTTTTTAAAATTTAAATTTTTTATCTAGGTTGCTTTATCATCCAAATATAAATTTGAATTTTCAATTATTACGGTAAAACGTTGTAACAGATCCAAATCATTCGACCTCAAATCAACGATCGAAATTATTTATATCAATTTTATAATTAGATTAATTTAAATTGTTTGATATTCAGTTAACATTTAGACATAAAAGAACATGAAAATTGAGTGATTTTAAACTCAGACGATGTCGTCCCAAATATACAAACACAATGATTGAATATGAAACCTAATTTCTTGAACCATTTCCTTTTCATGTGTAAGATGAAGGCTCACTGCACTAGATAGAGAGCATTGGGATTCAGAGGAATCTTTTGTTGCACAGATCTTCTACCTTTACAAAACCAATTAATAAACTAAGGTGCAAATACCACGTAAATCATTCACCTAACATACCAAACAAATATTATAAATAAAAACATAATTAATGTAAACTAATTTTATATTTTATAAAAATAAAATATATGATAATTTTTTTTAAAAAAAAAGTTATAATAATTATTTAAATAATAAGATGATTGATTCGTATTAAATGATAATGCAAAATTATTTTACTGCACTCGTACAAATAAAAAAAAAATTATTAGTCTTTTGTTTAGACAAACATATTTTTAGGCAAATGTCACCCTGAATATGATAAATACCAATTGCATTTTATCATTCGAATCAATTGACTTTCTTATGAACCATAGTCTGGATTTTAGGAATATTGTTTGCTAGAAGTAACTTTTTAGTTTACTTTTAATTATTAATTTTGAAAATATAACCCTTGTTTTATTTTATTTTTAAAATATATATAATAGAATCAGTTAAAACAATCTACATATGTAATGAAAATTAATGATAATCTATAATCTATAACATAGATAAAGACAATAAATCTTTTTGGTGTGGCTTTTCATTCTTCATATTTTACACTTCAGAAACTGTACTTAATCAAAAAATAACATGGCTAACTGTCTCTTTAAAACATCTCAATAGTCCATATTATTAAATAATAATTGCATCATACATTAATTTGAAAAAATAATAACTACATAAAAACATCAACCACATAAAACATGTAACCCTGAATTATAGTTACAGATATATTTGATTAATTACTATTTACAAATTCATTTCTAAAATCTTATTTATTTTTTGCAAGAGTATGGAAATATATAAAATACAAACAACTTAAATTAAATCAAATCTGTATAAAAACACATCAGATAATAACAAACTTTGTCTTGAAATCTTAGTTCAACTGACAAATGTTATATTATGTCTTGTTCTAAGTTCAAATATGAGGTTTAAAATAAATAAAAAAAATATTCTAATAATATTTATGTCTTATTTTATGTTCTAATAATATTAATGCAAATTGAATTCACACAAAATGGTGCACACTAATCTCATTCAACAAAAACATACAAAGAAAGTTATTTTGCTTTATTAAAAAATTGTAAAAATTGAGCAGATGATGCAAAAAGATCGTCCCTCGGGATTGAATCCCACTTGTGCCCACATCAGGTATCAAAAAGCATCAATTTTTATTTTTTAAATTTTTTTTGGGTTTTAAATAACTCAAAAATAACAAAAACATATTTAGACAAGGTGAACATGCATATTGATGTTAATGTATCATCATATATTCAAGAATCCTTCACCCATCACAAAGAATCCAATGCTTTTTTCATGTGTCGTATATGCATCCATACCGTGCCATATACTTTTATAAGAAACTTAATACCTTCTACAATATCTACGATTCATTTTTTTTTAGAAGAGATAATATAAATACAATCAGAAATTCATTGCAAAATCTCAAAAAAAAAATAAAAAATTAAAAGAATCAATATCTACAATTTTGCCCTTCCCTTTATCACACTCTTTGATAAATATATTATTATTGTTGCTATATGCACATGTGTCGCCAACTCTTGTTGTTTTGTCTTCTTCTTGTTGTTTTCATGTTGTCTTTGGATATTCCATCTTACTTAATTTGTCGATGACAAAATATTGGCATTTTAAATTCTGTTCCAGCGATGATTTATAAAAGAAATTATTACTATTATTATTTACAGTAATCTTGGTGAACACAACAGTTTTTTTATATATGAATTGGTTAACACAATAGTTGAAAGTCGCATGGAGTACGTGGACGACATGGACATATATAAGAAGACAAAAACACTCATCTTATATTGCTTCTTCAATCAAAATTAAATACTTGAATACTAACCATTTAAAAAAACATATTAATTTAATTTTTATGGTGCTCATCTTATATCTAACAATGTTTGGAATCTTGTATTTTCAATGTATTGTATGGTGCAATATTTATGAGAACCATTAAATTTAATTTTAAAGAGATTAAATTTCTCTTTCTTAATCTTAATGACCTTCATAGCTACTGGAACTAAAAAAGTTTAATATACTTGATTTTTTTGTTAGTATATATAAATGTATTTTATATTAAATCAACCTAAGTAAAATTATTGTCTTATATATAAAGGAGAGAGAATTGTGAACAATTAATTTATAAAGAATACCGTCGATCATCATTAAAATTTTCAATAATTTTTAAATATTAATTTACAATAGAATAAGATACTTCACCGTAGAAGTCACTTGGATTATAGTATTCAATAGTAACTCTCACTCTCATCGTAATTACATGTATTTTTTCTCTTACACAATTTATTTTAATTAACTAATTTAAAATGTATATTTATACAAATAATTTGCAATTGACAAGGTAATTATAACAAAGACACTTAAATCAATTTAATTAATTTTTTTCTTCAGATTAAATACCAAAAATTACTTTATATTAAAATAATAGATTTTTTTTATATTTTCCTCCTTTGTTTAGTCTTATCCAAATAATCAATAAATAATATGGAATAATGAGAAGTTGAAAATCCGAAATCAAATTGATTGATAAAAGCAACTTTTTCCTGTAATAAAAATAAAAGATAATCAATCTTTAGTAATTCAAGGGAAATATTTAATGATTTTTTATTTCGTTAATGGTGGTGGACGATATGAAAGAAAAATTGATAAAGCCATTTTATTTTTGTAAACAACGATTAATATTTTAATAGGGAATGAGTAAATAAATTTTTATTTAGGTGACATTTGAATATACTTTTATACATGTTTAATGAATCTTTAAGGTATTTTATTATCATCAAAGTAGGGACAAATAAATAAGAATACTATTTTTCTAGCACTCTCCCAATAAACAAATATTAATTTCTTTACATTAGAATTTGTAGTAAACTTTTTAATATTAAATATATATTGTTTTACTGTGCAAAAGTGTTATCTAGACTTGTTAATTCTTATATATTTTGAAATAATCTAGCCTTGTCATAATAATTCATCAATGAAACTACGAAGTTAATTCATGAATAAATACACAAGGAACAAAAATATTGGAATCTTTGAAGAAAGGTCCTTCCCCTTTGGAAAGATAAATAAATACTAACAAATTAAACCGCGAAAACGAAAAAGAATAAAAATTCTATATAGAAGAAGATGAATAGAATAAAATAAAGAAAAATAATCCATAAATAATAAATAAATATAGTTAATTACTTATATAGGATTCTCTTGTATTTTATTTATGAGTCTAATCTTACCATGGCTTTTGAGATTCATGACTTTGTTGTTGATCATTCATGCAATTTCCAATACCAGCAATGCTTAGAATATCACTATGAGACAATGGCCTAAGACCCAAAAAATCTCTTGTCAATCCTTCGTTTCCACCGATGTCGCAGCTGATACTATCAGCTGCGACATGATGGGTCGTGGAGGTTGTTGTTTTAGAGTGTGTTTCTTGAAGCAAGTTTTGATCTTTCTTCGAATTCATAATGCCGCCAAACATTTCATCGAAATGGGTCGCTTCAAATCCAGACGGCGATGAAGAAGAAAACATAAGATCGTGAATGTTGAGATATTGATTAACACCGGAAACAGAAGACAGTTTTGTTGTTGTGTTTTGGTGTTCATGTGAAGATAAATTCAAAGCAAAATTACCAGTGACATTGTTTGGAGAATCATGAGCATGTTGTTGGTGGGTCCCAATGATGGATGGTGAAGAAGAAGAAGATGTTCTGTTACTAATGGTTGCACCCATCTGAGCTGCTTTCTGCAATAATGCAGTAGCTGACATATGTGGGGAAGGAACTGTTTGATGATAAGGAGGGAAAGTGGGACCATGATGAGGAACAATGTTGCTAGGGTTAGGGTTTTGTGAGAATTGATTTTGGTCTAATCTTGGAGAGAAAATTTGATGATGATGATGATTATCAAGATTATTTGGGCCAAGCCAAGGTGGTAATAATTCTGATGCAGAAAGATTGAAACTTTGGTTTTGTTGTTGTTCTTTTTTTAATGGGAAAATTTGAAGGTCTTGTTGTTGTTGAGGATTGAATTGGGTTTGGAGATTTATCATCATGTGATGAGAGGATGATGAAGGTGGTTGTTGTTGTGATTGTGATTGTGATTGTGAGGGTAAAATTGGGTTTGTGTTGTTTGTCATAGCTCTTGCACTTTCTTCTGCTAATGCATCACAAAAAGCTCTGTGTGTTATGAAACTGTCTCTTCTGCAAAAGTCATAGTAAAATTACAAAAATACTAAATTAACAAAATGTTACTATTTGCAATTTATAAAGTGGTGTAAGAATTCTACACTACTACTACATCACATTCATCATGTGTAACATGATTATATAAAATTTAATACATAAAAGTAAATCAAGAAAATTGATGTGTAACTAATTTAAACTTTAAATTAAATATATCAATTTTTTTTAACAATACTATATGTATTGAAAGTGTAGAAATGTTGTTGAGCCTCTTTCTCTCTCACTCAGTCACTTTGCTTTTCAAGATTTAAAAAACTTTATGAGAGTATACTTTAAGGACAAATAGTCTATATTAGGTGGTGCATTAAAAATTTACCATACTAGGAATTTCTAAAGGAGGGAATGAGTGAATATGGGAGAGTGCTATATGAATGAAATAATTAATGAATGTCTCATCATCTTCACCAATGTATGAAATTAAGGATGTGAAAGCATATAATTATTAATGTGGAATTTATCAAAGTCAACCTAGGATTCAAAAACCCTGACCTTCATAAATGAATGAATGATATTGTCCAAAAAATTCACATGACATTGAATTTTGTTAATAATAATTTACTAGTTATTAATATACCTTGAGAAGAGGGTTCCACAGTCACATCTGTACTCTCTTGTGCCACATGTTTTTGAATGAGCTTTCCAATCTGATTGAACTGCATATTTCTTTGAACACTTTTCACATTTCCACTTCTTCTCACCGTGCTTTCTGCAAAAGTGCTTCTTGATTCCAGTTAAGTCCCCTAAAGCCCTTGATGGATCATTATGCACACAACTTACTTCTGGACATACATAAACTTTCTTCCTTATTTCTTTACTTGTTCTCTGCTTCAACTTCCATGGTAAATTATGTCCTCTTCTATGAAGTTGAAGATTTTGATCTCTTTGAAAACCTTTGTTGCAGATCTCACATATGAACCTGTTTTTTGCTAGTAGACTCTTTGGAGACAAAGCTATAACCTCAGCATCAGGGTCTGAATTATTAATTTTTCAAAATACAAATTCAAGTTATATTTATGAAAAACAAAAAAATGACATGTTCATCATACCAAAAGAGGTTTTGACTTTAAAATAATGCATGTAACTTTGTCTGAATCATCCTATCTCACCATAATTTTAAAAAATCACAATAATACTATAATTTTTGTTAGAAGCTCCAAAAAACAGTTTTTGTCTAAATTATATTAGTTCACCGTAATTCTATCAATAAAATTGTGACTTTGTCAAATTCACCGTGAAACCAAACATACATATAGATGGTAAAAGAAAATAACCTGGGTTACCAGGAAGGTTTCTTTTTTTCTTCACTTGTTGAGTTTGAGTTTGAGTTTGTGGTGGAACCAAGTTATGTTGTTGTTGAGGGTAACTAGTACCAATTTCAGTTCTGTTTCCTGAAGAAGCACTAGCTTCACCAGATGCAGAAGTTAAATTTGACATGTTTTCATCCACCACTTGTTGCTGTTGTTGAAACATCAAACCCTTCACCATCTTATGATTACAAGGTTTACAAAACTAAGGTTGTTTTTTTTCTTTGTTCTAGACCAAAGATCTTGTTTTTTTCTCATATGTTAGAAAAGTTTCTGGGATCTAAAGACAAAAAAATACAAACCTTGCTAAAAACAGAAAAAAGAAAAACAAAGCTAAACTATTTAAGCTTGCTCTTCACAGTAGTGTGTATAGTAGAGAGAGAAAGAACAACAGAACAGAACAAAGAAGAAGAAGAAGAAAAAGTTGATATTTTTAACTCAAAAACAAGTTTTTAAAGGAAAGAGGAAAGAGTCTATCTTTTAATGAAGGAAGGAACATAAACTAGATAGTTTGGAACCAAGCCAAGAGACAAGTTTTGTTTTTTTTGAGGTTAGGAGAAGAAACAAAGAGAGAGTGATAAATGGAAGTGAAGGTGGTGAAGTAGCTAAGTGATGGTGGTGTAAATAGTAATACACATTTTTGTTTTCATGATTTGAAAACCATAGTTGATAATGTTACCAAGAAAAATCCAACTATAGCCACACAAATATGAACAAAAATATAAACTTGGAAGAGAGAGAGAGAGAGAGAGAGGATGAGAAGAGGGAATCCCTGAGCTTGTCCAAAACCACAAACCAAAAGGAGAACCCTACGGCTAAACACTGACGTTGCACTTTCTGTCTTTTCCTCTGTTCTCTTTTTCAACTATAGAAAAAAATATATTTTATTTAATTTCTTTTTTGCTTTTTAAAAAAAAGTTCAATTTTTTTGATAAAAAAGTTTTGTTCAAATATACCCTTCTCTTGTTGCAGAGTAAACACAAATATGGGATGAAAAAAAGTAACAAACAAAAAGGGAGTATCATTTGTAAAATAGCACAATTTTCACAATTTTTTCCTTTATAGAGTCTTATTACCCTTCAACTTTTTCACTATCTTTTCATTTCTATCGTGTTATTATCAAATTTTATCACTTGTCAAGTGTAAAATTTAATTTATATTTTGGGAATAGAGCATCTCCTTTTTTTACTCTCAAATAATATTCATTAAAATAGATATTTAATAATACAGAAATGCCCGTGTGTGAGAGAGAAAATTAAATTATGTAATATTTAACATAACATTATGGCTTAGACCCTTTTCTCGATTTTCTAGCTTTAACTGTGACATGATTGATTCGTTGATTAAATTCTAACAAGCATGGCAAAAAGTTTTCCCTCTTAATTACACATTTTATATTCTAAGTTCTTTTTCACCATCTTTCATTTCACTATCATTGTAACTATTGACTATAAAAAAAAGCTGATTTTTCTGACAAATTTTGCATGGTTATTTGTTTTAAATTGTAAACAAATCTTGTTAGGTGATGGATCTACAAAGGCAAAGCTGCGTGTGCCTAGCTAAACCTTTAGGCACAATTTTTAACAACCACGATTTTTGTCTCCCCAGTCATTTTCATTTCATATTAGTCATTATCATTGTGTAAATAATCTCGCTACAAAATATGATTATGATGTGATTACTGTTTCAATTTTATAGCATTAATTTGGGGAATATAAAATAAAAATACTTAGAGAAATTGGTATTATTGTCATTTTTAAGTATAATTTTTTTTTGTTTTTTCTATTTTGACGATTGAGATAGTAAGATAATTGATGTCAATTTAATAATATAATTGAGGTTAATTATATTACTATTTCGGTCGTAAATATGGATGCTACATTTTTCTAAGTATTTGTTTATCATTATTTTATTTTCTTTCTATAAGGCTCCAAATTAAAAGATTCTTAATGAAATCATTCAATTACAAAGGATGGTGGTTTCAAAGTGCAAAATATGGAGTTGTTTCATTTAGTATTATTAAGTAATTAAAGATGAAGTGTGTCACTGAAACTAGTGTTGTTTAGTATGAACTTATACACTACTATAGTTATGGTCTAGTTGTGAATAAATGGTTGAGTTTGAAGGGGATCAAAATTGAACAACTTAATTCATCATAGTGGCGAGACATTATGTTAACTAAAAGATTAAATGATTTGAAGTTATAATTGGTTTAGTGGAAAGATCATTGAGAAATGTATAATCTACTTATTTTTTTGAATGATCTATGGCTATGAGGCTAACTTGTAAAAACATAGTTTTCGTGTCTATTCTTGTTATCTAATGCACGAAATGGTTCGGTATATAGCAAACATGGGAGCTTGAGTTAATAAAAAATGGATATGAAATTTGATGTTAGGAAGAACTAAGTGATGCTAAAGTTGTTTCTGTTGAAGAATTTAAGGCTGCATTTTAAGGTACCACACCTAATCCTTTTGAAAGCGATGGTGTGTGTAGGATACTAGAACCGCAACAAGGATTTTCAGTAAAATCATATGTTGGAATGTTTTATTATTTAATTATATATTTTTATAGTATTATGTTGATAAATATCTTTATATTATTTATATTAGCTCTTTACCAACTGAGAGCTTTAATTGATTAGTAATTAAATTAAGTAATTTAAAATTTTAATTAGATAATTAATTAATATGAGCTCAATATAAGTGGATGTCACTGATTATTCATTTGGAAATAATGAGAATCCTAATTGGTCATCTCCTTATATATATGCTATGGTCCTCAATATATAGAACCCACCTCATCTGAATAGTGCTTAGGGCATAAGGATCTAGGTTGAGGAAGAACCACAAGTCTTCAAATGCTCTTCATTTGTCTCTCCATATTCTAATTGTTTCATAATCAATGATCAGTTACTATTCATGATTATCTTCGAGGCCATGCATCAAGAGATCATTATTGATTGATTCAGATATTTCTAAAACTTCATCTTTTATATATCAACATGTTGTAAATCATAAGATCGTCAAGATTTATGTGTGTTTTTTATGTTCATGTACATACTCAAACTTTTATTTAATTTCTGCACTAAAATATGATTATATTTATTTTGATCATCTCTTGATTGATGAATTAGTAAATTAATTCTAACACTATATTATCTGGAATTGACACATTTGTGTTTATACGTTGTTTCCCCTAAAATATCCATTTAAAAGTGTATGTATTTGGCTCCAAAAAAAATACAAACAAAGTTTCTCATTTAGTTTGATTTGCTATTACATAGTGCATTTGGTTGTAACAAATTTGATGGAGGTGGTAGACGACATCAAAAGGATGTCTTGGTTATGCATGGTTCATTAATCAAGATGATATGATAAAAACTTAGTTTTTTATCAGATTCATGAAATAGCTCTCTATCTTATCTTCAAAGTGTATGATTTTATATTTCTTTTGTAATGGATTTAGAGCACCCTAGCACTCTTTGTACTCTAATCAATAAACTTTGCTTA
Source organism: Cicer arietinum (assembly GCF_000331145.2). Classification (NCBI taxonomy): domain Eukaryota; kingdom Viridiplantae; phylum Streptophyta; class Magnoliopsida; order Fabales; family Fabaceae; genus Cicer; species Cicer arietinum. The sequence goes on along the minus strand of NC_021166.2, from coordinate 58,134,931 downwards.
TCAAATAAAAAAAAATTAAGTTTTTTTTTTTTACAAAAAAGTAAGTATATGTTTGTTCTATTTTTAGATGAGGTAAATTTAATTTTAGAGGTGTATAATGAATTTTGATATATTTAATTTTTAGCATCAATTTTATTATTTAGTTTTAATTAATTTTTTATAATTAATATTCAACCTTCTTTTACGTATATTCAATCATAAATTATTTTAACTTCAACACACATATAGTTACAATCAACTCATTTAAAATTATTAATTGTCGTCTATAACTCTAGCCCAACTAACAATGCTTATATAATTCAAATGGATATCCACTCGAGTTTAAATTCAACAATTTGCAGTAAATTTCTAATGATGTCTGTTATTACGTTTATAAGAAGAAAATAAAATATCAATAGTTGTGCATGCATAAGCAAATACTCATTTTTTTACAAAAGCAAATACTCACTAAATAGTCATAATCTTCCTTTATAGATATATCATCACATATCTTAAACGAGTGGTGAACAATTTTTTGTAGTTACTTTACTAACAATTATAAGTTAACATGTGTGAATAATTATCTGCAGCTACCTATTTCTTTGACTTAAAAAATAATGTGTATGTGTTGCGATTAGTCTTTTAAATAAAATGCGGAGTAAGATAGTTTATTGGTTCGGGTTAAAGTGACAAACAAATTACGAGTTTAACTTTTTATTCTAATAAAATTAACCATTAATTATATTGGCTATTTTTAAATAAATAAAAAATCATAAATAAGATGTTGCATTATTTACTTGCTGACCGGAGCTAATATTGTCTTTTTTTTTTGTCAGTAAATAGAATCGAGCTTTAAGTTGTGGTTTGCCATAAATTTTATTTTCAATAATTGAATTGATTTTGATAATTAACTTAACAATTTTGATAGTACTATATGAGAATCTGACACATGAGAAATTTGGGTCAAAAAACTCATAATTTGATAATGTAGGAATATGAAATTTTGTGAAGTTGCGTATATGTGTGAGTACTTGCAGAAGTATTACATTAACTTCACTGTTTGTTCAGCTTTGGTTCCCTCAACCCTCTCTTTACAAAATTTGTCATTGTTTTATTCCTCAATCATTATTTATTGAAAATGGGGTCATGCGCGACCTTAGTATATATACTCCAAATACATGCCAATATAACCCGCATTAATAATTATTCATTTAAATTTATCCTGATTTTAATAGATAAAATTTATTTTGATGAGTGCATATACAAATGCGAATTTTTTTAATTAAAATTCGGAGATAAAAGATAAAATTGAAAGTGTTGATATATGTTCTCGAATTTGTTCTACTATACATTTTTTTTAATCATTAATACTTAAAATAAAATTTACATAAATAGACTTTCATTTTACTTATTTAAAATAGTAAACAATGGATTTTTTTTCCAAAAAATAAGGTGTAGATCGCTAGTGTACACATTCATACAATAAAATAAGGTGAGTGTAAATTAGTAAAGCCATATATATGTACTTTAAATAATCAAATTCATTCATAATTGATGTCCTACTAAATAACTAGTAATGTCTTTTTTAATATAAATAACTAAGTTATTTTCAAGATGTTCATCGCCATTTTATTTTTTAGTATGGTCTTGTCAATTTTTATAGTTGACGAAGCTCTCTCTATAATTACAGTAGAGATTAGAAGTGTCAAAATAAAACGAATAGATTTAACAATCAATTGATAAATTTTATCTTATTTCTATTAATTTTTTGCAAATAAATTTTATTTGAGATAGTTAAATATATAATATTAAAATAACTAAATATATAAATATACCAACTTATTAAAAAAAATGGAGTAGCCAATGTTACCACAAGCATACACATAGTTTTTAATGTTGGCTCTCATACTATTTTAGATATTTATATTGAATTTAACTTATCTTTATAAAATAAAATGTGTTTCACTTTATAAAATTTTATAAAATTATATCCCTTATCAACATAAGACTTCACTTTTGATTAGAGTTAGTAGTATAGTTCATACAAGATTTTTTTCTATATAAAATTTAAATTTAACAGCATTCAAACAAAATAATATGAAAACACCATCTTCCGCCTAAAATATTGAAGAAGAAAAAAATCATAATTTTTGTCTCATATATACACAAATATCTTATAATTTTCAGTCAATTTAACGATGTGTATCATAAAACATCATTCAATTACTATAAAATTTATGTTTCCATAACTCTTTTACTTCATAATACATCTATATTTTTTAAAAGATAAAATATGTTACATCTAATTAAATATTTTAATAAGTATCAAAACAACTATTTTTATTTATGATCAAGATTATATGCTAGTCTGTATTTCAAAAAAGACTATATGCTAGTCACAATCGTGGTAATCAACATATCAACAACGGTCACATTCTATGAGAACGTTGAAACTGAAGTTTAATGCAAAATTATTTATTCAATAATGGGATGGTGACTACAAATAATTACGAATAGTTTTGCTTAGTGGTTTGGTGAGCATAATATATATATATTGACTGAAATATATATATTTTTTTTATAAATACATAAAATTTGTCTTTGAAAGCAGCGTTTGGTTAGCCTCGAGTCTCGTCGACGTGCCGTGTTGCTCTGTTTCGTTTTTCAGAGGCTTCCAAATAAAATTTCATTTTATTTCTATTGAAAGATTAAAATATTTATCGTAATTATACAAAAAATGAATATTAATCATACAGGTCTATATGGTAGTACCGTAATAAAAAGTTTATATGGTAGCATCTTAATTTTCTAACAAAATTTGTCTCCCAAGGAGGTTAGGGTTGGGAGACCGAATTTTTTTAAAATAGAAGTCTTAAGATTTGATCTCTGATTTATATTTTTTTACTCATGTGACATATGATTAATCACTGATATTTTTATATAAGAATTATTAATAAAATTTATCAATAATTTTTTTTTTAATTAATTTAATTTGTTGTCCAAATTTTTTAATTTGATCTAGAGTGGATCTAGAATCATAGTTGAGAGTTGTGGAAGTACAATGGAGAACGACGATAGGTCATAGGAAGGGGTGGTGTACTTGTATCACATCAAATTAGTATTTGTCTGAAAATAAGATGATTTTTGTAGGATGTCATCTGAGATTTCTATAAACACTCTTTTAAAGTTGATGAGATGTATCCACCATAACTCACACATCAACACTTGATTACGAATGTGTGTCCTACTATGATCATCTTATGATTGTTGCTATCATCTAGTTTAGATTATATCATCATCTCATGATTACCATCATGTGGTGGTGAAGAGATGTCTATGTGAGTTCCGATAATCCCTTATTTCATATCATCTTTGGTGTGTCGCAACACCCTAATTCAATGGTTGTTTGGTCAGAACATTTGCCCTTAAGTCACAAGCTATTGTAATTAAGTGCTTGCCCGAGTCCAACTTTGGTTTGAGTACAAATCAATGTTATAGACACTCACTCCTCAATTCACCAAGAACGTTTTCAAAAAGGACAAAACCATAAGGTTCACACAAGGCTTTGTGCAAATGAATACCTTAAAAATATAGTGTTGCAAATTTGATGTTAGAACAATGATGTCTTTGCAAAAATCAAACCCACATAAGTCTATGCCTACATGCAAACTGACACACCCTTTAACTTTGATCGGAGGTTTCTATTTCGGTACATAGAAAATCTCAACTTAAAAATTAAAAAAAAAAAAAATAGTTTATGAATTACTATAATCTTCACTCGTCGAAATGTCTTTTCTACAAAAATAAAGACAAAATTAAAATTAAAATTGCTAAACTCACACCAAATTCATAAATAAATAAATAAAAGTTTACTTGCGTATTTAGCATTGGTTATCAAAATTTCCACTAATTCCCTCAATCATGTAATGCTTTTTCTTTAATTCAAATATAAGCTCGAATTTCAATTAAGATTTCCATTGTTTCATTTCGTGCCCTTTTTCCCTAATAAAGAGAAAAATACCCTAGACATGATGAAACACTCCAACGTGGATCGAAAAACGGTCTTTTCATGAATGTTTGCTTGTGATCAAATTATTACAACACAATAAGTGCTTGTTTATTGTTTAATCATGAAAAAGAAGAAAATATATGTAACACGTGTACATAATTTATGTGTTGAAAAATGTTGTGTGTGCTATTTACTTGTTTTAATTATCAACCTGTTAAATTCAAGCCCTTTGGAAATAAATTTACTCAATTTATTTCATCATAAATGATCAATTTGTTAAATAAAATAAATAATTTTTTCACTTTTAATTTAATATTAATTATTTTTTTTCTAAAATAATGTTCGATGTAATGAAACAATAAAAAACAAGATGCACAAATGATTTTCGTCTATATATTTTCACTAACATACACACATGATTTCTGTACAAATTTAATAGTTTTTAGTTTCTTTCAAATAGTATATGTACACATTCTTGTCATTAATTCTTATGAAAATTCAATTGTAATATGCAACACTACTTTTTTTTTAACTATACCTTTTAATTAATATTATGTGTATTATTTCCAACTCAACATCTTTCACTTTACATTTATGCTAATGGTGAATACATTGATATTTGATAATATTAATAATTTAATAAAAATATTATTATCTCTTATTTATTCATTTTTTAATACATGTGAAAGGTTCAAATCGTGAAACCAACAATAGAGAAAAGAGGATTTGACTGGCACGACGAAGGAGATCAACAATGGCGAGGGTGACTGACTATTGTGTTAACACTGCATAAGAGGAGAGACTTTTGTGTTTATCTTGGTATGTGTGACAAACATTAACATTATTTCTTTTTTGATAAATTATAGAAAATATTTTAATTAATATTACCTTATAAACTCAAACACTACGTCAAATATAATTTAACAAAATGTTATAAACTAATGCAAAAGATACGATAAACTTGTAATAGAATGACTATAAACAAATAACAATAGCGATCCATGTATGAGTATATATGCTAAGTTACCCGTTTGGTTTTTGCCAATACGGTGCTATGTGTTTACTCTTATATATGCAGTGCCTTTTGTTTGTGCCCAAAAAATAGGTGAGTCCCAATGTGTAACAACTGTGATTTTTCAATATAGTTCACTCCACAAACAATAAAAATTGTGTTTAGTTTTTCTAAGGGAGGTTTTATAAGTTTAGTTGAAAATTCGATTCCTTGAGATTAAATTTGAAATGCAGTTTTGATGCCTGAGTTTGCTTAGGGCAGAAAGGAGCTGAGTGGCCATGATTTTGTTTTAGGTAAGATGCTGAATTGCTGGTCATGGGATATTTGAGTAACTTGTGATTGAAACTTGGCAGGG
>NC_021166.2:58116029-58129417 GCF_000331145.2 Cicer arietinum | reverse complement strand
CAATTATATAATTTATAGTGATTGATTTTGTTTAGCACTTAGTTTACTTTATAATAATTTTTTTTTGTCTTTGTCATTAATTAAATAAAATCTTAAAAAAATTAGAGTATTTTTAATAATGGAGGTTAGATTAGTTTCTGATTCGTCAAATTATGTGGATGACATTAATCAATATCCAAAATTTTCAAAATTATAACTTTATAGTTATTGAAGCATAATTTTATTGTGTTTTTTTTTTTTTTTACAAAAAACAGTTCTTGAATGTATATTTGGAGATGTCATATCAAATTAATAAATTAATAATCCAAATAGTTTTGTATCTTAATTAACATAATTTTTTTATTTAATTTTGCATAATTTAAGTCTCACCAATATTATTTATACATATTTCACTTTTTAAATATTTAAACTCTTAAATATTTTTATATTATTTACAATCACAAAATACTTACTTTCATTTTCGAAAAAACCTTATCATATATTACTACCCTTAATCCTATATATAAGAAATATTTTAGTCAATAAAAATTAATGTATTTGATCTAAAATTTGAATCAAATTCATGAACATTTGTAGACTCAACTTTATCTTATATATAAAATTGGAGGTACTATTATAATTGGTTTTTAAGACCTCAATTTAATTTTTTTTTTAACCCTCTGATTGTTGGAGAAAATAAGCTCTAATAATTCAGAGTTCGATCAGAAGATACGTAAAATCTGTCTAAGAATTGTTTCCGCCAAAATTCGAACTCATGTTCTCTTGAACTATTCGTCCTTAACTTTAAAATTTTCTTTAGACCTAAATATTACTGAAATTTATTTCTAAATTCTAATTGTTAAGAGAGGCAAAGAAATAAAAATAGTGTTAGGGAAGAAGGCAGAATAGCAACAGGAGACTGCAAAATGGATGTACTGTCAAAAACCTGGTAATGACATTCATTTGAATGCTTATTTTAATAATAATTAATAACTTCTCTTTGAGAGAAAAAAATAATTTCCTCTTGTGAGTGAAACTGTAGTTAGAGTCTGACCGGTACACGAAGCCCATCATAGCTCAGTTGTGCATCAATGCCCTCAGACTCCAATAATTTTGTAAGGTAGCCATTCACTTCTTCATGGTCCATCAGATGCATCATCCCTTCAAGTTGCAAATAAAGAGACATCAAATATTAATCCTTTGAAACATTTCCATTGATGGAAAATGTAATAGTGACTACCCAATTATGTTTTAGTCACTACCTATGATCTTAAGGAGAGATTTTATTATAATTCCTAAATATTTTATCAATAAACTTTAGTAGAGGAAGATTATGCTGGCAAGGAAGTTGAAGCCGAACGTACCAGTAAAAAGTGTCCTTTTGGGTTGAATTTTCCGCACTTCATCTAAGGCCTGAAAAGGATGATCAGAATAAACTTCATTTCTCCAAGAAAAAAACAACAAATGTGAAAGGAATTATTACCCTTGGAAGTCCAAAATGTGTGGCTGAAGAGCGATCAGGCCTCAAAGCATCCTGCAGAAAGTTGAATCATACACCTTATGAGATAAAGAGGAATAGTACACTATATTTCTTGGTTTTTCATGTGAAAATGATACAAGTTTATGGCAAGATAGAAAAGATAAGAGGGTGAGCTGAGTCACCATGATTAGAAGTTCACAGTCCTTCAAAAGTGGATAAGTTTCTTCAGGAATTTCACTGACATCACTGCAAAATTAGACACAAGATCAACTCACCTATATTGATAAAAAAGCTGGACTGAATTATAATAAAAAAACTTTTCCACTAAGTGAGAAACATCACCTTATGTAACATATATTACCAAAACGGAAACCAAGGGACCGATAACCTTGGCCATGCCACACTGGTAGTGGGGTAAACTGAAGTAGAAAAAGAAATTAGACCAAGCCCCATGCACAAGAACTTCATGATCATAAATTAATTGATTGTGCAATAGATGAGAATATGAAGTGAGTGAATAGGAAAAAGTGCCAAAATCCCTGATTTCATTCTATTATATTTGTAACATTTAATAATACTGACCTTCAATCCATGTACAAAAAATGGTTCTTCAGATATTTGAGTGAATTGCAAAGCTGAGACTGCAGCACCAGGTAAGACTACGCTTGTATCTACTAAATAATAGTGGGTCTTCTTCATCACCTGCAGTCAGTGATGAACACATGAGCAAGTTCAAGTAAAACATATCTCAACAGTTGTTCATTTAAGTAAAAAGTGGTTCGTGAATCAGCTGATCCTAACAAGGCCACAAGCTTTCAATATTTTTTTCCTTCCAGGGTAAAGCTACAAGTGCTATTAAGAGGAACTTCAAATCCATATGGCAAAAAAGGCATAAAAAAAAAAAAAAAAAAAAAAAAAAAAAAACAGATGACAATTAAGCCACAAGAAATCAAGCTTATTATACTCTATCCTCGAGTTATAATATTTGAGAAGGAAAAGATTTCACCTAAAACGTTTCTTCATTTTCCTATGGTAGTAATCTAAATAATGAAAATGATCTTAAATGTGGAGAGGATTATTAAGAGACAGGCATAACCGTAACCCAAGATGGATAACTTCCCTCTCTGATAAGTTTTATTTGAATTTCTACAAGAATTTCTATTAAACAATTCTCTGGTGTTCAGACAATACCAAAAGAAAGAATTGATCCTTCTCAACTTTTAACTACAACTCACATATTTTCAAATGCATAATGAATTTCGGTACTGTAAATGTTGAAGCAGATGCAGATATTAAGTGGTGCTAAGTAGCTAGCATATTATATAAATACGTACATCAATAATGTCAGCTGCACACCTTCCTTGGGTAATCCCAGATAAGGCATGAACACCATTTATTAGTAGCTCTATGAATTGATTACTTAAGATTTAAACAAGCTGACACAAATGCAACATACAATTCCAATAGTATCACAAGTTCTGATGAAAAACATTAATTTCTTTAATATGGTGCTTATGTATGGGAATCCCTTCCACAATTGATCTTAATAATAACAATGTATCCTAAACATATAGACAACATCACACCACACAGAAGGTAAAATTGAAAGCTGTAGTTTCAGAAGGAAAGCACGGGGGAAAGGACCTCAAAATCTCGGTTGGCTACATATATTGGAATAGAAGGCTGAACATTGTTAGTCCAATCTCTAAGATCATCAAGACCTGGCGAGAAGAGAGAAGCAGACTTAGTCTATATGACTAATTAGATTCCTTATTACTTCAGGCAAGAATTGAATTTGTCATACTGTTATTAATTATTCAAAGAGTGTTAGAAAGTATTAATGTCGGAGACCTCCAATTGCATCAGCATGAGAATGAGTAATAACAACTGCATCAATTGTTCTTATCCTGACATAAATACAACCAGTTAAAGAGAGATTAAAAAAAGTAAAGTCGAAAAATACAAGGAAACCACCAAGAATACCATCTACTACAAAAAACCACGCTCGATAGTCAAGAGATCTTCAAGAATAAAAGTATTTAAAACCACAAAGGAGTGCCAATGTACAAGTCTAATGAGATTCTTCAGTCTTAAATTGTTCAGTACGAAAATGCATTCCAGATATTTGATAATCTCAATTATAAATCATGCACAAATTTAACTCGTATACTTTCACAGACTCCCATTTAAGCCACTGGACAACACTCTGGTCCCACTAAAATGGGTACTTCTAAAATGGTGAAGTACCCATACCGGATACTTTTTTATGTGCATATACCTCACATAGTTTGTGCAGGCGCATCTCTTCTATTTTGCAATGTCCTGCTCAAATGTTCCATTCTACTTACAGTTCCTAAGCCTTATTAATGTTGTAAAGTACTTCTCCTAAAAGCAATAAAGAAAATAGGAGAAGCTGTCTCAAATAACAACAGCAAAACAATTGGACAGGTAAACTAACCCAAATTCAGGGAACCACTGGAGAGCACTGTGATAGAAAAATCTGCAACAACAAAGTTTTTTATCAGCACCCAAATGAAGCAATCACATGAGATAAATTGTGTTTTCCTTGAATCCAATCTCTCAGTTTTAAAAACAATATAGACATACTTCATACATGACTATTTCCTAACACAGTATACATCATATCATGACTAGGCAACTCAGACTTAAATAGAATCCACCCATACAATATCTTCAAGAGAAATAAGAAAAAAAGCCTATTGACACTCACAATTCTATAATGACAACCAAGATGCATAGATCCATGTAGATGCTACGATCTCAGTACTTAACTAGTTGAACGTTTTCCTAATGCGTAAACTGCAACCACAAACAGTGAAAGAAATCCTTCACTTCTTAATGGATCAAATTCAGGCTTCTTCAGCACATATATAACATTAATAATGAATTATACTAGCAAAACATTGAAGGAAGACCACAATGGCTACTATCTATAACGTTCCATTAGAGTTTTGATTAGTTCACACAGAATAAAAACTCTCATTTGGGGCAAACATAAAACATTAAGAAATCACATACTTAGACTGAAATCAAAATATAAGGAAGAAAATGCTCATTCTAATCCATAATCTATCATAATTACAATACATATAACACATTGAAATTTGAAAGTTGAAACATACTTTCCAGCATCTATAAGTATATTGTGTGTTCCTGTGGGGTTCAGGTGGCGAATGAGTATACTTGTGTTAAGTCTCCTATTCTTATCACCCGGTTTGGCAGCTTTCAAACAGACCTATAATAAGCATAAAAAAAGACAAAAATAACTCTCTTAACAAACATTCTTCAATATAAACCCATGAAGCATCGACAATTCATATCGAAGGCGTGTTTGTGTTAGTTCTTGGTAGATATAAACCCTACAAATTAAATATCATGCTGAAATTACAAGTTTATGATAAGATAAAATACTAGAGTTGATTATTGTACCGGACATTTATTTAAAGGATTAGTCAAACAGCTAACACGCGGAATCCCTTCACTAGTTCCAGTCCCTATAAATATAACTTCACTTTGATCAACAGGTAATTCTCCCACGCCAACTCCATTAGCAGAAACTGCAAAACAAGATTAAACTAATTTCATAATAAGGAATTAACAAATTAACAAATTAATTCATCATTAGTGGTTCGAACATTATTGAAAATCCAACAGCATGTGGTAGATTAGGTTTGAATGAAATAAAAATGAAATTTGAAAGCGATAGTAGGAAATGGTAATGATTGAGAAAGATGAAATGAAAGAGAGAGAGGGAAAAGGAAGTGGTGGTTAGTTAGTTAGTTAGTTAGTTACTGGAGTGGATGGGAGAGAGTGGAAATGAGATGGAAGAGGGACGGAAACGCCATGAATGTGGAGAGCGATGTTGAATGAATGAAGTGAGGGAAGAAGGAAGAAGACGAATAGAGGTAACCACCATTGGTTCAATTCACTGTTTGGTGTCTTGTGTTCTTTTCTCGATCGCATAAACTTTCTTAACCCTCTAATGTGTCATTTTGTAATAACTTTCTCACTTTTATTTGTATCTTCCAATACTGTGAAATATTTTCCACTAGCATCACATTGGACCACTCATATTTATTTAAATCCACTAAATCGGATTAACTTTCTGACCAATGTCAATATTATATAGAATAATTGTACTTTAATGTTTACATTCATAGTATATATCTAGTTCAAGTAACAAATAATATTATTCGATTTAACATGCCTCAAATTTAAATTTAAAATCTCTCGAATTGTGTATGAGTTTTTAATTGTATTTATTTAATTGACTTTTTATTAAAAATAAGGACACTTGTTGAAAGTACTAAAAATGAAAAAGTCTATTAAGAATATATTGAAAGTTGTGTTTTAAACTTTTTGAAAGCTTAACAAGACTTTTTTTTTTATTGAGCAATGCACATTTTCATAACATATTGTTGCATTTGTTCATTTAAAAAGACAAACCACAAGTCTTTTGTATGTTTTGAATCATACACCTCAACAAAATACATTCTCAACTTGCTTCATCTAGTGCTATAAGTTTTACATATGTATGACAAGCTCATATTTATTAGATCTCTAAGAAATGAAATATATTTTTTTATTTTGTTTTGATGTTTTTGTGGAGTGAAAAAGTACATATTGTTATTGTTAATAGATCGACAATAAATAATATATCCAAACATGTACAATTAGCAAAATAATAATTGAGTTTTGTCCAAATAAAATCACTTTTGCGTTATATAAATTTCATGCTTTAAAAAAAAAATTATTTATCAAATCCTCAAAGTTTAATATCGAACAAATATGTACCATTTATAGTACATATTTCATCTCAAACTTTTTTTCTTTAAACAAACAAATTTCAAAAGCTCTTAAGAAATTCTAATAATATTTGTATCATCAACGTAAAGAGAAATTAGAACAAATTCACTTCCAAATCTTTTTATTAAAAATACTTAGACAAATAATGGAATAGCATACCTTTAATTTTAAAAATATTATACAACTTGCATCCAAATTATTTAAGTACAAAAAAAACTTATTCAATTTAGTTCGAGAATCTCTTCGAGAGTTTGAATTATATGTCTCAACAACATCCTTTATAATTATCATTATCAAAGAAATCATACAAATATATTTTAACATTTTGTTCAAATATAGATCAAGTCTTTCATGTGTAATTAAATTCAATCAAATATGAAATGTATTTAGGATCACTTCAAGAGAATACATCTCTTCAAAGTTATTAGTATGATTTTACCAATGGTCTTGAACAACGAGCTAAACTTTATATGCATGTATTTTATGATTCTCATTTTATTTTTGTACAAAACACATTCATATCTAATTAGTTTCTGATCTTTAATTACATAGACTACAAGCCAAAAAAAAAATCGTCTTACAAAACAAGATTAATTTTGGTTCAATCGCATCTTTCCATTTAACCAATAATTATTTTATCAAAAATCTCTAATAGATGTTGGTTCAAGATTGTCATTATCATTTATCATATAAAGTTATATTATATAAAAATAAAAAAAATAAAAATATGGTCAAAGTAAAATTATTTCTGATTACTTCGTATTTCATGACGATTTATGGAGATATTTTTATTTTTAAAAATTTCATATACTTGCTTAGTTTCTTATAGAAATGAAAAATAGCAATCTAATATCCTATTTTTTCTATGATTCGATTTTTGGGTAAAATTTTATTTATCTATTTGTAATTTTTGCTATTTGGGGAATTAAAAGAAAAAAAAAAGAGAAAATGAACCCAAAAAAAATCCATATTCAATTTTCCTTTTAAACTAAGGACCCCCACTAAATGACTGTCAACATACAAATTTGTGTAATGTATTTCAATTTCTATTTCATTATAAGCTTGTTTTATTACTACAACTATCCACATAAGACAATACATCTGAATCCTTTCCCACTCAAACCATACAAGCAATAATAATCCTTGTTTATATCATAAGGATCCAAATGTTGGGTCAACTTCCACCTCAGCAATGCATATGTCAAACCTCCTGTGCAAAGTCTCCTTCAAAATCAAATACAAAACCAGGAATTTTTAAATTCAAATCAGGCTAACAGATCCATAAAGATCTTAAAGTTGAAATCTGTAACCAAACACCCCAAAATAAATGCTAAAAGTAGAATCAATAGTCTCATTATTAATGTTGACTCATTCAAAACAGGTATAAATAGAGGTCAAGTATGGTGATGTGGCAGAATACATGAATATAATTGGATGTCAGTATAAAACTATTTTACATTGATAGTGTATATCTCCTTTTCTCTAATTATTTACATCCTCAGACATTCAATAATGTATTAATCACAGGCACACATAAACTAAAAGTACTATACAAATGTTTAATGATCTGTAAAACAATGGATAAGCCTTAAACGTAATATTAATCTTCTTTCCAATGAAGTATTTTTGAAAAAATTTCAAACTCAACCTCGAGTTTGAACTTTGAAGCCAATTGGGTAACTGTAAAATTCTCATGTCACAAAAAAAAAAAAAAAAGTACATTTTTTTTATTAAACAATTGAGAAAGATAAATTATTATTATTAATAAAAGTGACACTAAGAAATATTTTACTATTGCCTCTGCCTCATATGTGATCTGAATTCCGTCCTTGAAATTATAAAGTCAAACTCACGAAAAAAGGATATAAGCAAAGTAAATATAACATTTAGTAGAAACTTGACAACAAAATGGTCAATGTACTAATTAGAAATTTTAATCAATCACTGGACCAATCTGTCATTTTAAAATGATGTGTGATCAGTTATGACACAAAAATACATTATATAATCAGAATTAAAAAAATCCAAAAATTCATACTTATAGTAATAAAGAGAGGATTAATAAATCATCTAATGCATACCTTCTAAATATTCACAATCTCAAAATCTGCATCCTGACGCTGAGAACAGTTGCGGAAATATGCAGTTAAATGGTCAAGGTTGTCGATAAAGATTTTATATGTTGATCCCACTTCAAAGCTCAATGACTTCCATCTACTATAACACAAACATTCTGGCTTTATTAATTCTGCAGCCCCACAAGAAACCTGAAATTGAATTTTTTAAAAAAAATCAAAATTTGGCCAACCTTACAAACGGATTTGGATTTGGTGCGATAACTGCTTCACACAGTTACTGATCTCAACCGTCTAATCCGAAAGGAACAGCTGGGTTTGTTATTGTGTAAATTGAGTTGTCCAGTCTCATATTCACAGACGAGATCCTATACTGTGTGAAACTGCGCGGAATTGCAATTGCACGCAATCCAGATCCCACACAAACATTGTCCGTTCTTATGCACAGACATATAAACATGTTAAGAGGATTTTCTCTATACCGCAACTGTACCGAAGGATAGTTTAACAGCTTCAGCTTTCTGATGTTCCCGTAACATATTGACCAAACCATAAAAATTCTTCTCCTTTGGCTTCCACAGGTAATTTTCCATTCGGCCAGCTAATTCATGAATATCAATGGCGAAGCCATCCAAAGAAGGAAGACTAAACTCAAAGAATGCAGAAGGTGTAGTGTACAAGTAAGTGAAATTGAGAAGCTGTGGCGAAGCAACTAAAATCTTACATCTAAAGCGATTGAACACTAGACTCAAGTTACATAGTTGAGGAGCTGATATCACGAAATCCTTAGGGCTCAAATCCGACTTAAAGCACATTTCACTTAAGTGCAAATTCTTCAAATTGACACAATTAGCAAACGGATCAAGACGCTCCATTCCCGTAAAACATAGGGTGAAGTCATTTAAATGTAAAGTTGTCAATGTTGTAAAACCGAAAAGCTCTGCCAAACTTGCAAAAGGATTTGAAAAGTCGGCTGCGGTAGGAAACATTGGAAAATGATCCAGATGCAACATGTCCAATGATTTGAACCTGAGTAGAGACAAGACATTTGTAGGATGGCATTGTTTTAACTCGAGCTTTTTCAAGGATTGGCAAGTAAAAAGAGGCAAAGGAATTGCAATCGGTGGACATCCCGTGGTTTTTGCCCGAAGATTAATTCTGATCTCTTCGACACCGTGAGATGCTGCATATTCAATAACCTTATACAACAGATACTGATCTGTCGCATAATCTACCCCAAAGCGATTGTAAATAAGAACTTTTACATTGGAATTATCGCGATGGGATAGAACCCACAACACAAACTTCTTGAAATCAACCAACCGCGTGAATGATCTGCTACTAAAGTGAAGGAAGGGAACTGAAGTCCAAACATACCTCCACCTTTTCGATAGAGCACAAGTTCGAACTGCATCTCTTGTTTCCATATACGACAAAATATGATGAATAAGGCTATCGGGCATGTCACCAAGCCTGTCCCGGTGTCCTGCCGCTACACAATTATACACATTTTGAGTCGCCAAACTTGTCTCTTTAGACCTCTTTATGACAGGAATAAATTCCAGAAAATTAGTTTCCTGCATTCCGCCTTCACGGCAATTACCAAATCAGTCGAGTTGAAGCTCTCAATCACATTCCCCTCAAACTATTACTCTCCAAAATAGGAACTAGAAACTATCAATTGATAAGCTGATTTGTTCAGCAGCAGTACTCCTCCATGTACAACAATCTGACAACACAAACAAAAATAGATAAATTTGAAGTACTATCTCCTATCCTATTTATAAGAAACAAACGACTAATTGACTAGGACAAATGAAAAGCATTTAAATCACTAAGATTAATAGAAGTTTTAACTTATTCCGAAACAACCATATTACATAATTTAATTCATTCAAGACTAATACATTCACTTGCATGGAAATGACAATAAACAAGTAGATAAAAGAAACTTAGCACTTACTAAACTTAAAAATGAGTCAATGTTTCCTATAATTAAGACCTAAACTTACACTCAAGTGTTCCTTATAAAAAGAACCAGAGGGAGTATATCAATGTATATAAAAAAAAAAAAAAACATATCCTTATCCTAAAAACACACACCATAAAGAATTTTCAAGTGAACATTTAACAACAGAAAGTAGATAATATCAAATTGAAAATAAGCAATTGAGTGGTAATTGATACATGACAGTAAATAATTTGAGGCTCAAACAATGAACCTACCCTAAATGACCCACAATTCATCTCTTGTAAAAAATGCTAAGCTTGAAAACTTCTTCAATCCAATTCAATCCTCAGAATTCAGAAAGAAACAGAAACCTCATAAAATTGAAACAAAGAAACTAAAGTATGAACCTTGACTCTAAAATGAATGCAAAAGAAAGAAAAGAAGCAAAGGCAATAAATGAAATTACGAAGAAC
The DNA here is from genome assembly GCF_000331145.2 of Cicer arietinum. Taxonomy (NCBI): domain Eukaryota; kingdom Viridiplantae; phylum Streptophyta; class Magnoliopsida; order Fabales; family Fabaceae; genus Cicer; species Cicer arietinum. Next base: position 58,118,632 of record NC_021166.2, on the reverse strand, counting down.
AATGAATAAAGAAGAGAACTTTACTATTGGATGGTTGAAAAAGTCAGAGAAAGACACAGGCGAACAAAAAACAATATAAAAAAAAGTAATGGGTTGTTGAAAAAGGAAGAGAAATTGGAACCTGAGTTGGAAGATGGTGATTGATGAGCACGCGCGTTGACAAGGAGAGATTTGTGGAGACTGATTTTGTTTTCTTAGCATTTTTGTAGTTACTTTGTAGGCGTGGAAATGGAAATCTGTAAAAAGAGGAGTATAAGACTCTCTTTCTGCCAAAGTTTACAATTCTTAATTAATTCATTATTCTTTTTTATAATAATAATAATAATGTTTTTACGTGGATTGGGGAAACAAAGTATCATGGTTAAAATAATTTATAGATTTATTTACATTTTTCTTTATAATTCAAATGAAGATATTTATTTTAATAATAACAACATTTGTTAACTGAATTACACGTACTTATATAATATATTACAATAGTTTAAAGTATTTAATAAATTTAATTGTTATAAATATAAAATAAGATAAAAGTATATGGTTAATTAATTTATAAAAAAAAAAGTGACATTGATCAAATCTCCTACCTTTCTTAATGACTTAATGCAATTGTTCATAACACATCCCTAAACCCTATTAGTGGTATGAGTTCAACTATGTCAGAGATATTAATAATGAAAAGAGGAAGAAGAGAAACAACCACTATAGGATTTCATAACATAGAATGAACCAAAACTAAAGTTAATAGGGTTACAATGAGTATATATATAAAAGAATAGAATTGTCTAAAATACCCTTACTACTAATATATAATAATATTATCTAACATCTCCCCTCAAACTCACGATGCATTAACATGGAGCATCGACAGTTTGTCAACTAAAAAACGGAAACGTTTAATGGAATGCATCTTGGTAAACAAGTCAGCAATCTGTAAAGAATAAGAAACAGACGGTAGAGTAATAGTTCCATGCTGAAGATGATGACGGGTAAAATGACAATCAATCTCAATGTGTTTGGTGCATTCATGAAAGACCGAGTTGTGAGCAATTTGAATAGCAATCTTCTTATCGCAGTGCATCAGAGTTGGCTCAGAAAGAGAGATACTCATATCAGACAAAAGCCAACGCAACCAAATTATTTCAGCGGTAGTGGATGCCATAGCACGATACTCAGCTTCTGTAGAGGAGCGAGAGACAATGTCTTGTTTCTTACTTTTCCAAGAAATAAGAGAGTCTCCAAGAAAGATACAGAACCCTCTGGTGGATTTACAATATGTGGTGTCACTAGCCCAATCAGCATCAAAATAAGCTCGTAACTCTAATGAGGATGAGGATGGAAAGAGAAGACTTTGAAATTGAGTTCCTCGAAGATAACGAAGAATCCGAATAACTGCTGCCCAATGTACTGTAGTGGGAGAAACAACAAACTGACTAACAACATGAACAACATAAGCAATGTCAGGTCTGGTAATCGTAAGATACACTAAGCTGCCAACCAAAGTACGATACAAAGTGGAATCTGGTAAAGGAACACCATTCGAGGGAGCATATTTCACATTCAACTCAAGATGAGTATCTGCTGCTCTAGTATCAAAAAGACGAGTCTGATCAAGAATGTTGGCAATGTACTTGGATTGAGAAAAAAGGTAGCCTCTAGGAGAGTAGGCAACTTCAATCCCCAAGAAATAGCAAAGAGTTCCCAAGTCCTTCATCTCAAATTGTTTGGCTAACTGCAATTTCAACTCATTGATTCCACTAACATCATCACCTGTAGTAATCATATCATCAATATATAGAGAAAGTATAATGTGACCATAAGTGGTGGACCTTATAAACAATGCAGAATCATGTTCACTAGAGCGAAAACCAAGAGAAGTGATCACAGTAGAGAATTTCTCAAACCAAGCTCGAGGAACCTGTTTAAGACCATATAGAGCCTTTTTTAACTTACATACTTCCCCTTGATTATGAGAAACTCCTTGCGGAGGGACCATATAGACTTCTTCATGAAGCTCACCATTTAAAAAAGCATTTTTGACATCCATTTGAGAAATATGTCATTGACGAATAGATGCAACTGCAATAAGAGGTACTAATTCATACCATATTGTTGAGAGAAACCCTTAGCAACAAGATGTGCTTTGTAGCGCTCAGCTGACCCATCAGACTTAGTTTTGATCTTGTGTACCCAACGAGACCCAATAGCACGTTCTCCAGGAGGAAGAGGTACTAATTCCCAAGTATTGGTTTTGTGCAATGCAGAAAGTTCTTATGCCATAGCCTGCGTCCAAAGAGGATCAAGAACAACCTCTTTATAGGACGAGGGCTCAGACAAACTGTGAATAGATGTTAAGAAAGAAACAAACGAAGTTGAGTAAGTGGAATAGACAAAATCAGGTAACTGAGTAGACTTACGTTGACGAGAGGGGTAACAAGGAGGATCAACAATCGCATGAGGTGGTTGAACAACCGGGGGGGCAAGAGGGATGTCATCATGTGGAGTATTAGTATTTGTCCCGCAATTCTCAACATTATAATCACTAGAAGCATAATCATTAGGACCAAATGGATCAATATGGGTTAGTTCAGAACTCTTAGTAATCT
>NC_021166.2:58114866-58115268 GCF_000331145.2 Cicer arietinum | reverse complement strand
TAAATCACAACGAAAACACTTTATAACAGAATTATGTTGAGTTTTGACCATTGCACGAAACATATGATAAATGTCAAAAAATTCAGACCGATTTTTCATAAGATAAACCCAACAATAACGAGTTTAATCATTAGTAAACAAAACATAATATCTAGATCCACCTTTGGTGAGAACCGGTGATGGACCCCAAACATCAGAGTGAACTAAATCAAATGGCGCATATGAAACAGAAACACTTTTACTAAACGGTAAAGCTGGAAGTTTGGCAAGTTTACAACCACAACAATCTGAGATATCACAGGTTTGTAACTTTCCTGAGGCTCCAGTAGAAGCCAAATATTTTAATCTAGAAGCAGAAACATGTCCAAGGCGAGAATGTCATAGATAAAAATTAGAAGATAA
>NC_021166.2:58107252-58114661 GCF_000331145.2 Cicer arietinum | reverse complement strand
ACTCAAAGTAAGATTAGGAATATAATAAACATCAGAAAGAGACATGTTAGGTGTAGAGATAGAACCAACGCCTGCTAGTGGCATATGAGTGCCATCAGCAGTCATAACCGACACAGACGAGACAGGTTTCACAGACACAAAAGATTTATCATCGTATGTCATATGGTGAGATGCTCCCGAATCAAGAATTCATATGGAAGGAGATATATCTGACATACCAGAGGAGTTCAAACCTTTAGAAGAGGTGGCAGACATGGCATGTGATTGAGTGGCAAGAAGTTTTTTTTGAAGTTGTTCTGCAATATCAAATATTTGAGAAGCAATCTCAGATGAGTATACAGAACCAAAACTATAGTCAATGGTAGAAGGAGCAGAAGCAACAACATTGGACGATGACCCCCTAAAATTCTTCTTATGTGTTCTCCCCAATTTCTGACAATGTGCTTGAAGAGAATCATCCTTAGCATCAGCAATAACAAATAATGACAGGATAATACGACAAATACAATCACTGAGACAAAATAAATTAAGGATAATCTGGTACTGTGCGAGCCTGATTTCTCCCCCTACAAACGTCTTTTCGCCGATCCGACCGTTGAAGACGAAGACCTGAATGTTGTGAACTTTCTGTCCAAAATTCAGCCCGATCCAACGGTTAATGAATGTGCAATCGATGTTTTTGTGAGTCTGATTTAACAAAATCGGGAATATGGTTACTCTTCTCTTTTCTCTTTTGGTGGTTGTCTTTTCTATCAAAATAATCTTTCTCTTCTTTATAGTAGATCACAAAATCAACCAAAACTCATTGATACCATGTTAACAATGAAAAGAGGAAGAAGAAAAACAACCAGGGTTTCATAACATAGAATGAACCAAAACTAATTAATAGGGTTACAATGAATATATATATAAAAGAATAGAATTGTCTAAAATACCATTACTACTAATATATAATAATATTATCTAACAATAGAAAAAAAAAAATAACATGAAAAATTACTCTTGCACAATTTTATGTGTTTAACCTATGATTGTCCTGAATAATATGTAAGAAGCAATATAGACATGATATTTTTTCAACGAGATAGTAGTGTTCGTTGTAGTCGTGTTAATTGTAGTATGATAGTTCGTTTTTGTATAGCTTGTTGGTAAGGAATAAAATAAAGACGAATTGATGAATCTTTATCTCTCTGCAAACAATTTGTAACAGAGAAGAAGAAAGGAGAACAACATATGAACAAGAGAGTTGGTCACTGCTGAGTGAGTATGATAGTTATTTACTTTTATATAAAGATAAATAAATAATAAAATTAAAATAATAAGATTACAAATAAAAGAATAAATAAAAAATTATAAGTTTAAACGTTATTTGAATTAATATTTTAAAATAAGATATAAACACTTATGAAAAATTAGTTTATCAAATACATATTATTTATATATTGTTTGTTAACGCTAATAAGGTGAGTGTGAGAAGTATCATGTGAAATGAACAATTATATTTTTTATTATTTTAAATTAAATACTTTAATTTCAATTAATTAATTTTTCAATTATAAGTTATCAATTATCAACTATATTTTTAACTATTAGCTAACTTATAATTTAATTTTACTAAACAAAACTTTATTCAAACAAGTTTTTTAGTCCAATAAGCTAATTTATTGGTGTTGTCAAACAATAACTTTGTGATATTTGAAGTTTTGATGATATTGATTTGAAGATGACTCTTTTTTATGTTATTTACAAAAGTTTATATTTTTGATGTAATTAACGTTATTAATATTATTTACAATTTAAATAAATAACAACTTATTTTAAGTTTTTTATGCTTCTTTAGTTATGTATAATTTTTAATTATTAGAACATAACTTCTAAATTATTTAACACGACTTTGGTGTGGTATTGAATTTTCATCCCCCTTTCTGCCATGCAGGTTGCAAAAATTAGATGTAGTAGATGTTATCATTGTCAAATAGACTTAGTATGTTTTGCATATTAGCATTGACATGTGGCATTAACAAATATGCTATTGAGTTGTGATGGTCTTTTTAAAAATAGGTTTGATTGCAGTTTAGTTGTAAAAATAGCCAATTCATTTAATGTAAAATTTAATGAAGTGATATTTTTTAGAGTCACACTACATTATTTATTATCATAAATTTTAAATATAATTATTGTACCATGAAATCTTAAGATATTGTGTGACTTAAATAAATGCAAATTTCTTTTTTTAAGTTATAGACCAAAGTTTTGTTTATAAATAAATAAAATAAAAAATTATTTTTGCGATTTAACTAAAATAGGAAAATTAAAATTACAATTAAACCTTAAAAATATTGATTTTAATAGAAATCAACAGAGACTATTTATTTTATTTCGTGATATAGTAATTTGCGTATACTTTTTTAACAATTTCGATTTACAACAAGTATATTTGGTGCCTCTAAAAACATAGAGTCTTGGTCGGTTGCTTTTGATGTGTGACACTGATTTTTCGCCCCTCTTTATCACGCTCCTTTCATATAAGCATTTACACGTGGTATTAACTTGTGATGTCAGCATTGTCATGTGGCATTGATGAGTCATGTTTAACATTACAATGTGGCACTTACTTGTGGTGTAAGCATCTAAAAAACTATAACAACAACATTTTGTTGCATCTCTCCCTATCCTTTGATTTAACTCATTGGCTTGAGATAAGTGAAATCTAATTAAAAATTATCTTAATTAATATTTAAATTCATATTCTCTTAAATGATTTGTCTTTAACTAAAACTATTTAACTATTTAAACTCAATTGCTCTTTTTTAGAGATAGTTAAATTGCTTGATCTTTCTCGCTCTCCTTTTTTTCTTTATCTTCCCCACTTGTTTACATTCCTTTTCTTTTATTATGTGTTTTTTTAAAATGATCACAATATTTTGTTAACCATGGATGGTTATTTACTATAAAAGAAAATGTAAATTGTTTATAATTGTAATTTATAGATAGTTATTTACAAGTAGTCGATAATTTCTAAACACACATGTGTTTTTTAGAAATACAGAGGAGAAAAAAGAAATTGGTGAAATATTCATCTAATCTTTTAATTATTCGACTTTTTATCATATTTTAACTTTCGATAATGTATTTAAAAATAAAGAAACAAAATTAAAAAGACGAGAATATACATTCACAAAAAAGATTCTCACACCTCAAACAACTATACGGCTCAATGGTACAAATCCAAGGTGGCCTAATTTTGGCTATTTGATCCATAATGTGTTTTTCTCTCATGTGGACAAAAAGAAAATTAGGTAGCCCACTTTCTGCCAAAACATTAGACAGGCCCAATTGTGTTTGGGTTAAAGAAAATCCTTGTTTATGAGAAAATAAAATCCTATTACATTTGTCTCTCAATATAAAATCTTCTCAAGAAATTTCTTCATTCTATTTTATAAGATTTTTTTTTTAAATTCGTATATGTATTTTATATTAATTATTTATTTACTAACGTACATCTAATTCTCTTTTGAATGATAAAATTATAAAAACAATATCAATTGTCAATAAATTTCATACACCTATAAACTTTCTTAATTTTTGCAATTTAATCAAGAGAGTCTTATATTTAGAGATAAATGTGGTACATTTTTTATAAGAGGAAATCATTTTTGTACACATGTTCAAATTTAATGATTATTAATATTGAAATATTTTTATTAAAAGAAATAAGACAAAAATACAATTATAGTCCTTTAAGTTTAATTTCATTATAACTTAGGTCCTTTAAGTTTATTTTATCTCCATTTAATTCTTTAAGTTACATTATTTTTGCACCGTTAGTCATTTATCTCAATTTCGACAACAATTAGTTTAATTGAAAGCTTATGATAATTTGAAACTCTACCAAATGCTGCAACAATATGTCATTCATAATAATTCTTCAGAAAATATTCATCAAATCTTATGAGATGGTATATATTTTTTGTTGTTGTTTTACAACAATTTAAACTCACGCATAACCTTAAAAACAAAGTAATAAATGTCTATCCATATAATTAATGTCTTTAATTTCCTTCACATGCAAAGTAACTTGAACAATCAATTTGTTGCAATGTTTTGTTAGATCTTAACATTTCATTTGAATAATTTGAGAAAACTTTGACACTTAAATAGTTGCATGTGTAATTTCATATATTTTAAAGTCAATGATGGAAATGAATGTAACTTAAAGGACCACGTCGGGAAAAAATAAACCTAAATAACTTAAGCGAAAACTGGGCTAAACTTAAAGAACTAAAAGTGTTTGTTTGCCAATAAATAAAGTAGAGTTTTTCTTTTTATACAAAAAAAAAAAAGTGTTTATAAAATTTATTTTCATTTTGAATATGTTTTGGGCTGGACTCAGAATAACACAAGTCAATTCCATCAAAGAAATAGACCCACTTCAGATCGATCCAATCCATTGACACAAAAACTTCTCAACTTAGGGCATACTACACCGAATGAAGAGATTCAACGTCGATTGACCATGATAACTCACCTACACCTTCGAGCCACATAATGGATGTAGAAGGGATCCAGTGATGATAAACTATGGTAGTTCACTCATGTCCACATCTTTCCTCATTTGATGACAATTTAACCATTATTACATTCACTAGACGACAATCACTATTTCATACTAGAAAGGACAATTGTCTTATATCATAGAGCAAACTGAGAATCATATATTCCCTCTTAATAATCATAGCAATTTTTTTCTCTAGAAACCTTAAAAGATTCGGTATAATGGAAAGACACACTTAATTAACAAAGGTACATTGAATTTTAACATATATAAAAAAATCTCTTATTCTCTTATAAAAACTTATTTGATTGACGAAATGTGACATAGTTTTACGTAGATACACCAATCTAACAAAGAGTTTGGAGCAATCATACTTACTTTCATCTTCAACAACTTTCATTTTTTGTTCCGAAATTAAAAGTCTAAGTTACTCAACACAATATTTTCTCTTTTTCCTATAATTTCTATCAACATTCTAACAAAACACCATTAAAATGTTCAAACAAATCAATTAAGATTATTTGAACAAATGGATAAACTTGAAGTTAAGTCACGAAAAACCTTTGCTCTTTTGGCTACTGAAGTCACGAGAAACTTATTACAGTATGTACTAGTACTAGATATAAATGGATATACATTAAGTGAACTAGTGGAACAACATAATTGATTTTATAGTTGAAACAAAAAAGTTGTTAGTATTGACCCACAAAATCTGTGCATCTATAGACAGATAAGCACAAAATACATACTAATGAACCCATACCACAAATTTTGTTTCACGAAGTGTCTAAAACTTTTTGCTGAAAATCTCTCATTGGCATGGCATTCATGCTTTTATTAATTCTATATAGACGGCAACCACGCTTTTATGGATAAGTCCAATTTATTTCTTCTCCTTAATTCTTGATCACCAACTCTACACTAGTCCTCTTTAAACTTTTCTTTTTGTATTTGAATTCTCTCGATTTATGTTATGAAATTATATAAAACTTTATTATGTTGTTTTTTATATAAATGATACCAAAACTTAGAACTTTATCATGTTATTTTTTTATATGATTGATAATAAAATTTTAAATTTTTTTAAATAAACATGATTGAAATGAAATTACGACTAAAAATAATTCAAAATTATAATTTTTACAAACATAAAATACTAATTTGATATTAAAAAAAATTAAATAATTAAAATATTTTCGTATAATTTAAAAGACTAGAAAATGTATGTTGACAAATTCTTTTTTACACAACTATCATTTCATTTATTAAATATACATAATATAACAACTTTATGACTTTTCAAATATATTTATTTAGCAACAAACATATTTTTTATATATACATTTTAATGATTTTATTTATTATTGTAAAAAATTTGCTTCTTATTAGTCTCTACAAAAATACTATTTTTATCCTTATACTCCATATTATTCATATTATAAACAAATATTATGAGTATATATATAATTGTTAAAAAAAATATTTAATTATAATTACAGTCTATTTATTTTTATTGATTGACGAAATTGATCTCTCTATTTTAAAAATTAATAATTTTGGTAATTTATTTTAATTATAAAATAATGACGTGAGATGTTTTAAATAATGTGACATATGATACGATAATGTAGAATGACTAACACCCATAAAATTGAAATAAAACACCCTAAAAACTTAGTTTTCAATTTTTGAATTTTTTCATATTTTTAATTTAATTAATGACATATGAATAATTAATAGATCTAAATAATTCTATACATATAATTGTATCTCACGTCATTTAAAATATATCAAATTATTATTTTTTAATTTAAAAATTTAAATAAAAAACTAAAATTATTGATTTATAAAATAAAAAAATCAATTACATAAATTTATAATAATAAAAGAATCAAAACTACGATTAAAAAAATATTTTTCTGCAATGCATAAGAAGTACTATTTGTCTACAAGTCCCCACATTATTTTTAGTACTATTTGTTTATTGTTGTGATATAGTATACAGCAGCCGGCCTCAAATGAAAATTAAAAACAATTTATTTTTGTCCAAAAAACAATAATGACAATTATAAGCATGGAGGAGTCCATTCTATATTTTTATATATTAACAAAGTTAATTTTTTTAGGAGATATATCTAATTAACAAAGTTAACTACGTGCCTTACTAAAGTACCAATATAATTGACATAAAAGAAGAGTACAAATATTATAAATATTTTAATTGGTATATTAGTAGAGCGTTTACTGTGGATTGACCGTGTAAAATGATTATTGAGTGAAATATATTATAATTAAAAAATATAAATTCATCATAATTAATTTTATAATAACCCATTAATCTTAGTTGCTAAATTATGATATTTCAAATTTAGTTTATAACTCATCATAAAATTCATCATCTTAGTTTATAAAATTATGATATTTCAAATTTAATTGCTAAAATGAATTTATTTACTTTTAGTTTTTTTTAAGATTTTATAGAGACTTATTTAAGGATTAAAAATATCAAAATTTTTTAAATAGAAATTTTAAAATAAGACTAAAAGTGAATAAAAATTTATAAAAATTAAAAGTAAAATTTTAAAATTTTATAGAGACTAAAATTTTATTTAACTCTATTATTTATTACTTAATTTAAATGTATCAAAATATATACTGTATATCAAATAAATACAAAATAAATATTATTGTCACTATTTTATCCTCATTTTCGGAGGGAAAGGTATATTGTCCATGTTATCCTAAACCACTTAATTTTAATATAATTATATATATATATATATATATATATATATATATATATATATATATATATATAAAAAAAAAAATAAATATCTAACAGGGGGGGTGAATT
>NC_021166.2:58072630-58107034 GCF_000331145.2 Cicer arietinum | reverse complement strand
AGGGTGAATTTGTATCTTATGCAATGTACTTTCTCCAGATATCATTCAACAAGGATTAACATTAAATTAAATATTGCCTACCGTTGACATTAGAGTACTTACTTTCGTGGTTGCTTCTATGACCAATGAATTTCACTTCAATAGTTTTTTTTCCATATCTATATCTATCTATATATATATAAAAAAATGAGTTGGTATATCTATGTCATTTTCAAATATTACTCACCAATTTCAACCATAGCCAGCACAACAGTTTTCTATTCTCTATATAAATAGATAGATATATAACAGATCACTTGTTTCACTCCAAATCTCAATATAGCTACCATATAACATGAATATCTCTATTTGGCTATTGACTCTCTTTACTATCATTTATGGTATTCTTCCTATTGAAGCTACTCACCATGTTTTCAGAAACCTTCAAAGTTTATCTTCTCATGATTCCTCCAATGATCAACCTTATAGAACTTCTTATCATTTCCAACCTCCCAAAAATTGGATAAATGGTAATTTTATTGTATACATTTTATTTAATTTTTTTGGTGAAATGTTTTACATCTCTCACATTTTCTTCTTTTTGTCATTTTGACATGTTATGCTCAAATGGATATGTGGATTTGCAGATCCTAATGGTTAGTTCATTTTTCTCTTATAGATCCTCCTCATTACATTTCTATGCATATAGTTTCCTTCAATATTCCATCATATTATCATCATCATCTATGTTGTAATCATTTCTGAAAATAATTAACAATATCATTATTTTCATAAATAATTTCCATACCATTTAGTCAAAATAGTAGAAAGGTTCAAATCATGAGAAATTGTATAGAGGCATATTCTCTATAGTAGGGCCATAGTGAAAGAAAAATAGGCGGCATCTATTATTCTCTTTAACTAAGTTATTGCCGTAAGCAATTCACGTGCAAAACCAATTGGAAAATGATATTACAATAATAAAAAAAAATCAATGATCACAAAAAAAGTCCTCATTTTTCAAAAAAAGTCCTCATTTTTCATATAAGTAAAATAGATTTTGTTATGTCAATCAATTATAAATATTTAATATTTAAAAATATTTGATTTTAATTATAACTATTTTTTAAATCAAACATATAATTAGTCGTGATATATTGACATTGATCGTGTACAACATTTTTTCATCAATAGTGTATCACAATCAAACTATTTTTAATTAATATAAAGAAATTGAAAAGGAAGTGGACCAATATAATTTGAATTTAATTATAGTTTAACTAATTAAAAGTCATTTTCCATGTTATTGTATTTTAGTTGAAAAATTGTCTTTTTATGGTAGGACCAATGAGTTACAAAGGACTTTATCATCTATTCTATCAATACAATCCTAAAGGTGCAGTTTGGGGAAATATTGTGTGGGCACATTCAGTATCAACTGATCTTATTAACTGGACCCCACTAGATCAAGCCATCTCTCCATCTCAACCGTCCGATATAAATGGTTGTTGGTCAGGATCAACCACAATACTTAATGGTACCAAACCAGCAATTTTGTACACTGGAATTGACCAATTTAACCACCAAGTTCAAAATTTGGCCTACCCCAAAAATTTATCTGACCCTTTTCTTAGGGATTGGATTAAGTCAAAAAAAAATCCAGTAATGGAACCAACTAGTATTAATATGATTAATGCAAGTTCATTTAGGGACCCAACTAGTGGTTGGTTAGGAAAAGATGGACATTGGAGGGTAATTGTTGGTAGCAAAAGGGACACTAGGGGAATTGCAATTTTATATAGGAGTAAAGATTTTATTAATTGGATTGAAGCTAAACACCCTTTGTATTCATCTAAGGGCACTGGAATGTGGGAGTGTCCTGATTTTTATCCTGTTTTGAAATTTAGTTCAATTGGTGTTGACACATCATTGAATAATGATGATGTTAGGCATGTGTTGAAGGTTAGTTTGGATGATAAAAAGCATGATTATTATCTTATTGGGAGTTATGATGATGGAAAAGACAATTTTGTCCCTGATAAAGGGTTTCAGAATACTAGTGAATTTTTTTTGAGATATGATTATGGAAAATATTATGCCTCAAAAACTTTCTTTGATGATCAAAAGAATAGAAGGATTTTGCTTGGTTGGGTCAATGAATCATCAACTGTTGCTGATGATATCAAGAAAGGATGGTCTGGAATCCATGTGAGTTGCTTGCAATTTTCTTAATTTGTTATTGGTTAATTTGTTCATTTTCTATTAAAAAAAATTGGAATAGAAAACATTACTATTAATAATGGTGAACTAATGTCTATTTTATAACTCTCTTATATAAAATTTAAATTTTATCTATTGAGATTACAAAATTAAACTCTTATCTATGAGTTGACACTATTAGATACAATATTAGTCAGATTAGTTAATTAGACTAATTAATCAGTCTAACTAACAAGTGTCACTAATATTGTATCTAATAGACATGTAGAAAACTCACTTTCTATAATTAAGACTAGTGTAGATTAAAAAAAATATATAGTCACGAGACTCTTGATTTGTAAATTAATAATTTACGTTGGTTTATTTTATTGGGTATGATATTTATAATAAATTATAAAATATGGTTTAATATATTATGAGCCAGCTAAGATCATGACATGAGAATAGGCTCCACATTTAAAAGGAAAAATAAAGTTGACTTGAAGTAGTTCAGCTTAATAGTAAAAGGGTAAAATTTAAGCAATAATATACATGTATTTGCAGACAATTCCAAGGGCTATTTGGTTGCACAAGTCAGGCAAACAGTTGGTACAATGGCCAGTTGTGGAAGTTGAGAAGCTAAGAGTAAATCTTGTCAACTTGCCCCCCAAAGTTCTCAAGGGAGGTGAATTGCTGCAAATTAACGGTGTCACAGCAGCACAAGTAAGTTATACTTTACATATGAGTAATAAAATTGCAACTATATATATTGTTAAGAGTACCACTCTAGTCTATGACTTTAAAAAAAAAAATAGTGCGATCGATAAATGAGATATGGTCTGATAATATATTTATAAATAGGGATTGGGGAGAGTTCTCACTTTACAAGATGATTTTGTAAATGTTTAGTTAAACTCAATTCAAATTTTAAGATGATATCAAAGTCTACCTAAGATCGATTGAGTGACCTGCTATTAGGTCACAATTATAGAGTCATTCAGGTCTTGCTCTAGATGTCGAGTTCTAAGCATGGAGTGGAATGTTAAGAATCTCACATTGAATGAGATAACGTCTAACGTGTTTATAAGTGAGGATTGTCTTCACCTTACGAGCCGATTTTGTAGGTTGAATTGCTCTCGACCCAAATTCTAAGATTTTTTTTCTTAACCCTGCGATATTTTGAAATATGAGCTCTAGTTATTGGGAGTTGGTGATCGATTACATTTGTAATTGATTATATATATTATATATCTGTGATCCGCAATGGTCTTGCATTTATATTTGTGCACAATTTGAAGCCGCCCCTCTAAGTCTAATAATACAATAATTTAATCAAGGTTACTTGAACTAATTACAATATAACATATGTAGCACTGATACACATGTAAAATAATTGGTACATGAGCAATTTGAATAGTTTTATTTTCTCAATAATAAGATATAAAATTTCTGCTTAGTTTAATAAAATGTGTAGTTTTTATTTTATAATGTATTTAGTGTTTTCTATATTACAGATTATCAGATTCTGTATCTCAATTCATGTAATCATCCTCCAATAATTAATCATATTAAAAGAGTAATCATTATGATTATTTTCAGATTAGATAATTAATTAATCATTTATCTTATGCAGGCTGATGTTGAAATTTCATTTGAAGTGAATAACATTGGAGAGGCTGAAGTTTTGGACAATTGGACAGACCCTCAAATTCTGTGTAGCCAAAAGGGTTCATCAGTAAAAAGTGGTTTGGGACCCTTTGGTCTATTAGTTTTTGCTTCAAAGGGGTTGCAAGAGTTCACATCAGTGTTCTTTAGAATATTCAGATACCAACACAAAAATTTGGTGCTCTTTTGCAGTGACCAAAGCAGGTTTGTACTTGCCCTCCAATTATTTTCATAAACTATAGACGTGTATTCAATATTGTGTTACAACTCTTTCTTATAAAAATGCACATTTAATTAACAGGTCTTCCTTGAATAAAGATAATGACATGACCACTTATGGGACTTTTATAGACGTGGATGTTGTTCACGAGAAGCTGTCATTGAGAAGTTTGGTAAGTTCCTATTGATTAAGCCATTTCACATTAAGATGCTTCAACTTTTTTTTTTTTCCAAACATATGCACAAATTTTCTTCAAACAGAAATGTCAATCTCTATTGGTTGTAGTGTTCCACAAAAGTTCCATCAATATGAAACTTACAACAAGTGGTCATAATATTAAAGGAAAAAAATGTTGCAAATTATGAAGTCATGAGATGAGATATTATGATGCAGAAACCATTTTTTCCACAACACATGCATGGACTTTCTTTTAAACATAATAAATCAACTTTTAACAATAGCTTTAAAAAAAATATAAAATATTAGTAGGAAAATCATTACACACTTGGGGGATATATCCATTATTGAAGTTTGTTTTTACACGGCGGTGATAAAAATAAATATCGACTATTTTAGTTAAGATTAAAATATAAAGTTATATGATTCTTAAAAAATGTTGATATGATCATTAAATAAGCATTGAAGAATCATATATTAAATGGAACATCACCAACATGATGTGCTAATTGCCTTTGGCTTACACATAACTCAATTTTAAAGTGCGTGGTCAAGAATTTGATCACATATCCCACGTATATAGACGGAAAAAGAAAAAATCATTTATCACCTAAATGTACCGCAGAAGTCCTCAACTTTCGCATAAGGAAATCAAGAGGACTTCCCTATCTATGTTTGCATTCTTCATATTTCCCTTTGGTATTCTGATAAATGAGTTTCTGTCATTCAGATTGATCACTCTGTGGTAGAGAGTTTTGGAGGAGAAGGAAAAGCATGCATCACAGCCAGAGTTTATCCAACATTAGCCATCAATGATAAAGCACAACTTTATGCTTTCAATAATGGAACTACTGATGTCAAGATCAACAGATTGAGTGCTTGGAGCATGAAGAAAGCACAGTTAAATGGAAATTAAGCAGAAAGGAAGAGTGGATTATTTTATTTCAAATAGTGAAAGTTAATTTTGAGTTCTTTCTATTAAATATAACTTGAAATATCATTAATGTGACACTGTGTAATGATTAATATATATGACATTCATATAATACAAATTGGATAAAAAGATGGGAAAAACATTTGTTTGTTGTGACTTTGTCTATATGTCTGTCAACAACAATTTTTTCATTTGTTCTTTGTGTACTTTTGAAGCTGCTGTAACAGATTTTTGAAAGTATGTAAACAAAGATTGTAGTTAAAATACAAAACTTAAAAGAAAAAACAAATTACATTTTATTTGATGATTGGGGCAACTATTAGGAATTACCAATGAATCAAAGGTTTCCCATATTTAAACTTAAAAAAAGTGCAGAGATAATTATATAGCTTTTTCTTTGTCATCTGGGATGAAATTTCCAATCTACATTGAGAGAGAGAATTGTACTCAATCAAAACCAAAAAAAAAAAAAAAAGCTGCAAGACAGGTAAAAGGATGAGCCAGCACTTATATTTAATATAATAACCATGTAAAAAACAAGGCCATACATCAAGAACAAGGAAAGGAATAAATAAAACTTCCAATAAATGCCTATAACAAGAAGATCCAACGGAGCTTTACAGCATCAATTTACTAACCATCTGCATCCAAATATCTCAAGGTTTTTCAGTATTTGATAAATATGCCATCCTGTGTTCTATAGGATATGTTCTTTATGCAGTGTTGAACGTTTGATTATATACCTTGTATCTTTTACCAACCTTAACGTCATAACTATCAGGGCGAAAAGTCAGGATTAGCTTCAGTTAGTGCTAAGTTTGCTGCTATTCATACTCCGTACTCGGATGATCTTTTTGCTTACGTTTCCGACTACACTTTTTCTTACTCGCTTTGTCCTTTGGCATTTCTTCAAACTGTTCTGTTAAACACATATGCGCAATATTTTTCACTTCATCAATTAACCCTTTATTATAAGAATCCAACCCTTCTGTAGAAAATATATCGGCAATGTTTGCGATTTCCTTCATAGCAGTAACCTGTAATAGTATGTTACATTTATTTATTCATAACAAATTCAAGAGAAAGATAAGTAACAATAAATAATCAAAGACGTACCGTTCTCTGATACTCTGACTCTAGAGATGATGTGACTCTCCCGATGTATTTTCGAGTAACCTTCTGGTACCACTGCATGTACCCACCCTCATCATCTAAAATGTCGCCACCTTCAACAAGATGAAGCCAACGCTCTGACCATTCTTTGAGAGCTATGTCCATTTTCCCCATCAAGTCTGCCCCGTGATCCACTATACGACTCTTCCTCTCCCAACGTTCCACATCTTTTGGGATGGTTTGATGCATGCCAAGTTGCCTTAAGCAACGATCAGGAAGGTGCATTTCTGCCTTGTCAAAACACAATAGCATAGTCCTAGACGCCCGTAAAACCAAACTAGTTTTTATATATTCAGGTATTGCTCCATAGTCCGCATCCTTGTAAGGAAGCCACCGGACCTGTGTATTGATACTAAAGCAGATTTATTAATTTCTTCGACCTAATTCATCAAAAAACCACATTATTAACACTTACATCACAGGGATTAAGAGAATCCAAAGCCTTTCTGTAGGACACTACATTACATTTCGTCCTACAACCACTTTTCGCTTTCCATTTAAGCACAAAGGGAAAGCAATTACTGTCAGGATCTTGATTAAATTTTGGCTGTCCGACATTGAGACGGGAATAACTCCAACACTAAAAAAACTATTACTCAGTCAGTCAAACTGAAACTATCAGATTAAAAAGAGAGTAAACGAAAGTAATTTTTAACCTGTACTAGAGTTAAACAGCCACTGACTGTGCTTTGATATTTAAGGGATGCATTTCCGAGCGCTCTATATAAAAACGCCAACGCTCCTGCACCCCATGCAAACTTCCCGGCCTTGTCAAAGTTTTCAAACAAAGAAAGGTACATTACAGGGACTTTGTTCCCAGTTGTGGTAGAAAATATTGTACTGCCTACTAGGTATAGAAGATAAGCACGAGTACATCGCTCAGTTTCCTCCGGTGATGCATCTTCAGGACACTCGGAAAAGAATTCCTTCAACCAAGTAAGCTTCACCATTCCACCATTCAAATCCTCCGGTACTCTCCCTAGTAGTTTCTCACATGCTGCACTTGGTGCACTTATTGGGCCTATCACAGGTTCTCCATCAATAGCCAATCCAAGTAACAACGCTACATCTTCTAGGGTTATTGTCAATTCTCCAACGGTAAAGTGAAAGGTATTTGTTTCTCTCCTCCACCGCTCGACCAAAGCTGCTATCAGTGCATTGTCAAGACTCATAGCAGGAAGTAATCGTAGGTAACCAAAACCAGCCTTCTCAACCAACTTAATCTGTTTAGGCGCGAGCTTCCACTGATCAAGCATCGAAGTGTGTTCGTGGCATCTAAGAACACCACGCTCCTGTGGATTTGGTATGAAAAATATTATCATATCCAATAAGATGAATATTGAGAAATGTGATTGACTATACAGAAATTAGAAAATGGAACAGAAAAATGCACCCACCTGTCCATCCCAAATGGCCGAAGAAACATGGTTACCTTGATCATAAAGTACATAGTTATCAATTGGCCCGGGATCTTCATTGAGCTCCATTTAGGTAAGTAATGAGAACTGTTCAAAATACAAGAATCACAGGAATAAAATAGAATTTATTTGACTGAAATGGTGAACACAGCCCTTACAATGGAAGAAAACAGCAAGAAAAAGAAAAAAAGCAGTGTTCCAATAACTCGTACCAGAGAATAATATGCTCCTAATCCAGAGAGATACTCTCCTAACCGACTAACAATATTTTTCTCAATGATTTTCTAACTACCCTTCCCTCCCTCTTATAACAGAAGTTTTCTAAACTTCAGGGAGGAGCCTAACAGACTTATTACTCCCTCCCTTTCTAGAAATTGAGTCAGTGTGTGTGACTTGAACACAATGATTGGGCCTTGGTGTCCCATCAGTTACGAATCAGCCCAATTTGAAATGCAATAAAATCTTGTTGAACTCACTGCTATAACTATGCTGCTTTCAGCAAAGATAAAGTAACACAGAACAAGAGCATTCAACATCACAAACCAATTATTTCATAGCTGACCTTCAGATTAAGAGCCAGGTTGATGTCGGTATTGCCGATTGTAAACTGCATCACATTAACTTGCACAAACTGCTGAGCCATGTTTATGCTATAGTCAAATCATGACTAAAGCTGCCTCTACAAAACTAAAAGCCAAGGATCTACCTTCCAACTTATCCCACTGTTTTGCACCACCTAGATGAAAAAAGAGAAATTTCACATTTATTTAGGATATAAACCTTGGAATAGTAATCACTATTACTAAAAGTTTAAGCACTAAGCAATGAAAAAATTATGCTTTACAAATATACATCTGCTGTAAATATCAACCATGGAATTTTGACTGCATTTGAAGAAATGGAATTACACAGAACATTTGACAGCAACATTTTCCTCCAAATTGAGGAAGGGTTTGCAATTGCATAAAACATAACTTGAAAACATTTTCCTCCTCATAATTAATTAGCAGTCCCCAGCTAAGATTCTCTTAAAAAATTGATACAATCAAATGTGTAAAATACAAAGTTTTGAAGTTTGAAGAAATGGAATCACACAGAAATTGAAATAATAGGAGAAATAAATAAAAATGTAGACAGAGGGGTAAACCTGAGAGAAATGAATGGAAGTTGAGTCAACGTAATATTGTGAATGAAGTGAGTGACTCAGCGAGTTTGGAAACAAATTTGCAATAGGAGGACGATAAACATATTGTGTTGCATTAAAAAAGAAATGAAAGACGGAGTAGATTGAAGTGGTTCGATTAATTCATCTATTTACGAAATAAATGGACTTCATCCCCAAAATTCATAATAATTGTATAATTACAAATCATTTTACTTGAGAATACAAGAACCTATATTCACAAATACAAGTATTATGCTCATTTTTTATGGATTTAATTTAGAAGGAATATGGCTCCTTTTTTTTTTATTTTTTATTCTAAAAGATATTCAGTTTTTACTATTATTAGTAATAAAAATTGAGCTAAAATTAAATTTTATTTTATAGATACTTTTTTATAAATAATATTTGGTTATTATAATTTTTTAAATGATAAAAATAGTTTAAAATAAATTTATTTAATTATTAATTTAAAGATTAAATGTATCTATACATATAGGATTAATACATATATGGTAGAATTGGCTTAAGTAAATATCAATTAGAATTAAAACTACAATAAATATGATATTTAAAAGATTGAAAAATTATATTTTAGAAAAATAATCATATTTTTAATAAAATAAACACAAAAAATAGATTTAATTATATTTTTTGTCTTCTTAATTTTATAAGATTTTTTTGGCTAAAAATTGATGTTTTGAGATATTTTTAATAATGTAGTATACAATCTTAGTCTCACGATGTAGAACTATCTAGATACATTGATTATTTATATGTTATTTATTAAATTATAAAAATGAATAATTTTATATATTGAAAATGAAGTTTTTAGAGGTGTTATTTTAATTTCATATATATTACTCATTCAGTATCATTTGTCACATTGTTTAAAATATGACAAATCACTAATTTTTAATTAAAATATTTAAATCATTTGTCACTTATTTTTATAATATAATAATTAATTTTGTAAATTTTTAAAACTAAAAGACCAAAATTGATATTAAACTAAAAAATAATTAAGCCAACTTATTATGAGAAACATTTATTGACCTTCAAGGCCCTTAAAAAAACATTTTAAATAGTTAATCCTCTAAATCTTTTGACTTAATAAAAAAGAGTGGTCTTAAACATTTTATAAGTCTTGTTTTAATTTAAAAATTGAAAAAATAAATAAATTATAATTTAATAATTGAAAAAATGATAAAATAAATTATGAGTCTTTATAAAATTTTACTTTTAGTCTTTATAAAAAAATTCTCAACTTTTTATTTTCTAAAAGTTTTCTATTCACTTTTAATTGTTATTTTAAAAAATTTTGTAAAAAATTATTAGTCGCTATAAAATTAAAATATGAGACAAAAGTGATTAAATTACTTTTACAAATTAAATTTAAAAATTCGTAATTTTATAAGAACTAAAAATATATTTAATACAAAAATTAATTTACTCTGATTTTACTGTAGAAAACAAATTTAGGCCCCTTCATTTAGTAAGATCCTATGAAGTTGTACTGGATCCATATGTACAAAACCATCATCAACATTGTATTTAAAATGAGAAATTGATAAAGTAAAAAATTAATTACTGATATTATATCTGCTTTATAATTAATTATATATAAGTAAATATTATCAATCTTTAATTTATTCATTCAATATATTTCTTAATTTACATGAATCAAATCTCTTTCAAGTAAAAGGAACCTAAAAAATAAAACTATGACCACTACCAATCATGTATCCGACATTTCTTTCCCTTTCTAGCCTTCCTTTTTACAATTACAACTATTGTAGATTTAGTTTGTATGATTGAGGAAGAAGATTGCGAAGAAGAATCATTTGAGGGAAATTTATTATAGCAAGTGGTACTCAAAATTTAATAATGCAAATTAGTCGTGTTATGAGGCAATTACATGACATATATATGGAGTATTATAGAAGTATTTGATGTTCCACCTCATACACTTCAAATGAAGAGGTTAATAGAATGTGCCAAATGAGTTACTTCTTACAATTTCAATAATTTTTTTTTTTACTTTTTTTTGTTGCAAATTTCAAGTATTAAAATAATTGATTTTGACAATTTTAAGGATTAATTTAGTGATTTATGCCAATAAATGAATAAAACTTTTTACTCACTCAATATTCACAACTTTTATCAATGAGAATTTGAATATTTTTGTTTTAAAATTATTGAGATTTTGTTATTTCTCTTACACGACTCAAAGTTCGACAAAATAATATTTTATTTATATTTAATTGTAGTTTTACTTTATCTATTTTTACTAATTAATGAAATTGATTTCTCTATTTTAAAAATCAACATCTTCGTCTCTTTTTCATATTTTTAAATTAAAAAAAAATGATGATTTAATATATTTTAAATGATGTGGCATACGAGTTGATGACATATAACTATTTAAATGTATTAATTATTTATATGTTATTAATTAAATTACAAAAATGAAAAAACTATGAAGTTGAAAATGAATTTTAATTTTTTTTTATTATATATCACATATTTAAAATATATTTTGTTAGAGGAATAGAGAAATTTATTTCATAAATTGATAAAAAAAGAAAAGAGATTAAAATTTTAATAAAGTATTTATTTATTTATACAATATAATTGTTTTTTATTAAATTCAATTCACAATCATGATTTTTTCTATGAGACTATCACTTTTTATACATCGGAACAATATTTGACTTATTTAAAATAATCAACTTACTCTAGACAATAAAATCAATAATATCAAATGAATGTTGATGTTATGTATATATTCAATCAAACATGAATAGGCATACGTCTAAAGGTAGAGTTGACCTATTTCCAATTTTTTTATATACACTAATATTTAATTTTTACCTAATTATCTCTAAAATTGTGTTCAATTAAAAAAAAAATATAGGACATAACTTCCGGGTCGAATAGTCCAAAACAAACTTGAAACCCGATCCACTTTCCTCGTTCTTGTTCATCGCTGAGTTTCATATTCTACTACCACTACTAGGGTTTATACGAAACGGTTTCAGGAAAACCAATCCACAAAATGGCATCGAAAACTCTTCTAAGAAATGGAGTTGCGTTGTTGAATCGATTATCATTATCAAATTCGAAATCACTTCTGAATTCCAATAACCCTCAACCTTACATTTTCCCATCCCTCTCAAAACTCCAGAATTTCCCTCAAAACGACGCCGAATCAGCGAAGAATCTTATTTCATCCGAAGGGTTTCTCTACCCTTGTGGTCTCCCTTCTCTTCGCTTCTTCTTACCTAATGGTACTTAAGTTGAACCTCTTTTTTTTTTTTAGAAAAAAAATTGGGTATTTTTTGTTAGGTTATAAGGTTTTGTTTTTTGTGGTGATTGATGAATAATGTGGGTGAAGATGATACACGTAAGTTGAAATGCTTGTTTGGTAATTATTTGAAATTTGCAACAGTGAAGTTTTAATTTGAAATTTGAAGGAAATGAAGAATTTCTTTTAAATCCAAATTTATTTTAATTGCAATTGACCGGTTAAATGTCAGGTTGATAATCGATGTAGTAGTTTTCTGAACGTAGCATTGCTGTGATTCATGTTGTTTGGTGATATTTTCATTGATTTATCAGGCTAATTTCTAATTTATTGGTTGTGTTGAGTTATCAAAGTTTAATGTAATTAGTATAAATTGTATGACTAAAAGCTTAAACTTAAGTTAGATATGTCTTTTTTTTGTCACCTGTTGAAATTTTACTTACAAGACCAAACAACTGAATAAGAAGAGACTTATTTTGGTTCCATGTTAGTTCACTTTACTTATGCATTCAAGACCAGATAGATGAGGAGGTCTGTTCAAAAGTAAAATTTTGTGAATTTTATAATGGAAATCATGTAAAATTCTGTTGCTTCTAGTTTGGTTTTGTGCTTGATTGTTGTGCATATATAATCATGGAAAATATGAACATCAAAGGGGAATTCAGGAATGGCATAGGATACCCGTCCCCAAATATATGATATATCTATATAGAGGATTCACTTCAAAATTTATTTACTGGGTAACTTTTTATAAATTATACATTTAACGAATCCAACCACTGAACATCATTATTATTGGTGATATGATATTTTTATGTTGGTTATGCACACCAAATTTTATACACTGGAGTGAAGTTTTTTGATGAAGTATTAATTTGTTTTTAAATGTATGAATTTATAGTGTCTTCATTGAATAATGAAGAAAATTCAACGTCCATAAAAAGTTATTGAGTAGAATAAGTTTTGCAGTTTAACAAAACTTACTCCTATAGTTTTCGGATTTCTACGTATATACTCAAATTGCTTTCCAATTTGTCTAGCTTTACATTTCTATTGCAAGGTGTATTTCTTGTACTATCTTAAACAGAAGATGATGCTTCATGAAATTTGAAGCAATTTACACCCCTCTAGTTTTTTTTAATTAGTGTTCATTCTTGCTCTGCAGGGGATGCTCCTTCATCAGACGAACCAATGCTTTTATTCCCAAAAAGAACATTTCAGCCTAGCACTATCCGGAGAAAGAGGAATCATGGGTTTTTTGCTCGGTAAATCTCTCATCTTTTTATCCAGATGTCTTTTTTGATCCTTTATTTTTTTAAATAAGAGAAGATGACTGGTGAAGCATTCCTTTTCTTTGACATGTGTGTCAATGTTGGTAAATTTTAAATTCTTGTGGAGAATGTCACCATGCTTCAGGACACTAAATGGCTATGCAAAATCAAATAGGCATATATAGAGGATTTGAAGAAGATGGTCAGTTAACGTTGACACCTAATATGGTTTCATTATACCTTCTATTGCTTAGATCTCTTGGCTTGGGGAATAGGTGAATAAATAACTTGGAAATCATGAAGAATATTTGAAATCTTTTTAATGAATAAAAATTAGAACCTATGTTTGAACTGTACATGGATTGTTTCTTGGAAAATGACACCACATTGAATATTGTTGCCTATGTCTCTGACTCTCTACACTATGGTTGCTTTGATTTTTCCATAGATGAGTTGATAATAAGGGCTTCTAGCAAAATCTGGATCATTTTTCTGAACAAATAATATGAGTGGATAAGTGGGGATTGCATTGCAGACTATGACCAGGCAAAGTGTCATACTTGGTGCATGCTTTTATTAGGCCTAAAAACTGCTTGCTTCATTTTGTTATTTTTTTTAAATTGTCGCCAGTCCTCTTCAACAAAGGAATAGTCATGGGTCCACTTCCCAGAGAATTCAAAATATTATGGCACTTCCACTTGTGGATGGGAAATAACTGCTAAGTTTTTTTATATAGCTTACATGCAAATTCACATTAGTAATCTCAATCAGAACTGTGTTGCGTAGATGACATACTTTTTCTTTTGCTTGAGCAGGAAAGCAACCAAGGGTGGCAGAAAAGTAATTGCTCGAAGAGTAGCCAAGGGTCGGTTTAGGATTACAGCTTAGTGTTGTTGACTTCAAAAGTAACGATTCAACGTCGCACCCTAGTACACTTCATGATAAGTATTGGCAGAACAGGTTGGAATAGGTGTGTGGGAGGGTTTCTGAGTACACTCCGCTATGATCAAATTTTCAGGCAACTATGTGTATGGATATCTTATGATTCCGTCTCTCTTTTGTCTTTTTCGCATCAGTTGCAATAATATGTAACTCTTATAGTTTTATGTCCAAGACTGCCTAATCATATAGGGTGCAATTGATTTAACTATATTTGAAGTAGAGGAATTTCTCATTATAAGAATAAGACATCTCCGATGGCAATTCTTATTTTGTATGTTTATTAGAGGTAAGAACTGTTTCATACAAGTTCTACCAGTGAAGAAAGCGATGTCAGTATCATGTGTAAGAATGGTTTTTCTATAAGAATTAGTTCTTTTTCTTTGACAATTATAAGAATAAGAATTAGTTCCTAATCGTTAAAAATTTGTGGAACCTATTTTAAAGAAATATAAAGATGAGATAATTTGTGAGATCTATTTTAAGTTTTTACGAATGTTGGAGTGAAAAATTATTGATGTGTTTTAAATTTGATGTCTACAATTAATTTTACTCATCGCCCCTTTTATTTTAAAAAATGTAACAAACTAATATCATTTAAAATATTCATTTTCCTCCATTTCCCTCCAACCAAACGGATTCTAATACTTTAATTATATTGGTGCAAGGGGTGAGTAAGGAACACATTGTGACGAGTTCTATAACAAACTCTAATTGTGTCTTAAATCTTGATCTCATAAACTCAAAAGACCTTAACTTGTCTCTAAACTCGAGCTTACCCATTAATAATTGTCACTAATACATAACCGAGTTGGCCTTTAATGTAAGTAACAAAATTTGTTAGTGATGTTTCTTAAGGAGGTTCAAGAGTACCGATCAACTTGATCAATCGATAATCCTATCCAGCCCTAAGTGTTTGGTTAAGGTTTTATGTTGTTTGGGTCGTACCCGAAGCATTCCGTCCAAACCTAAAGTAGTTGGTTATAATATCAAGTTAATATTTTGAGGGTTGATGTTAAGTCCCCAAAAACACACGACAATCTCTTAAAAGAGAGTTTTATGTAGTTAAAAAATTGAATATAAAAATTATCGAAAGTGTGATTTTGATAGTATTCTTTTACATTAGTGAATAAAATTGAAGGGTTATATGAACAATCACCTAATATTTTTAAATCAAATTGTAATTTTTATTTTGGTTAATGTAGTTTAAGACTTTTATATGTAGAATCTACAACTGTTTCAATGTAGTTTAGTACTAAAATTTTAGTATGGAAATCAATTTAAAGTGTTTATTTTTTTATGAAATAAATTTTTATTTAATTAATTTTGTATGATTTTTAAAAAATATTATGGACTTACTTGATGACCCGACTTGAATCAATTTACAAGTACAACACTTAAACATTTAAAACAATTATAGTATATAAAATATATAAAAGAAGCATATTTTCTTCTAAAAACATTATTCAAATCCTATTATTATAACATCTAGACATCTCTTTTCTTCTGTTAATTATCTTAAAGATCATAACAGATAGCCTATATTTCTTAAAATTTAGCACTATTTTCAAGTTTTAAACAATATGAATAATTTTTATATATGAGACTTTTGTTTGCATTGTTTCTCTTGACACTCTTATGTATCTTGTAACGTAATGCTAAGATATCCAACTATTTTGGAATATAGTCATAAAACTTGAATTTTGAACTAAATTCTTTAGCTTTGATACTTATGCTTGACTTGAAGGAAATCTAACTTACAATTACCTTGGAAACATTGGTTATATTTTTTGGCGTGGTGGTTAAAGAATTTTGAAAAGATCGAAAGTCTTTAATTTTCTTCTTAAATACAAAGATGAGAAGTGATTTATGGTGTTACATTTCTAACCAAATTGACTTTATTCATAATTATTTAATGCGAAGTATAATTTGATTAATTCTAATAAAAAAAAACATGAATTAATCATTCACGACCATAATGACGAGTTCATCAATGATTTCTACTGCAAAATGACATCTAGTTTAATTTTTGAAATGTAGACTTTTTACAGTGATGTTTTATTGATTCGTGATAAAATTACTCATAATTTTATTTGTAGTTGTTTTTCAAAAGAAGCAAATAGATATGCAAATTTCTTAAATTAATATTATTTACACTACTTTTGATAATAATTAATAATCAATAATTAATCCAAATAATTTTGTAAAATTTTATTTAATTATGTTTTTCTTATCCTGGATCAAATAATCTACAATGACACTTATTTTTGAATTTTAGAATAGCATGTTATGTAGCAATTAATGGTGGAACATGAATGTAACATCCACCTCCTACGCGGATATCTTACACAAAATAGCAAGCCAGACATGCTTATTAAAAGATGGCTGGCTATCCACTTTTTTATTGTACACATAGGAATTTGAATCGTAAGCGATAGTAATTATTCTTTGCATTTCATATCATCTTAACTAGAGGGTTTAAAAATAAATAAACTTTAATTTTTAATTTAAAAGATTAAATTTAAATGTTCAATTACAATTGAACAATTATCAATGTCAACCGCGTGAATGTAAGAATTATCAACTACAGCCAATTCAAATCTGACACAGAATAGGGTATCGTCTCAGTAGTTTTTTTTTTTTAATATTAAAATACTGATATTACTTTTAAGAATGTTGTTTACACGATTCATATTGTAATCAATTTTAAATGTTGATTTAAGATTAAGGTATCCAAAATATCACATAATCAATTTCATACAATAAAACGATCTCAATCGTCGATCTATATCAAGCGATTGAGAACTCTAAATATACAACACAATTACATTAGGGAATCCAATTCCCTTGCTTACCAGATACTCAAACTATAGGGCAGCCTTTATTTTCTTTTTCACCTTTTGCTGATTTCCATGTGAAAAGACGTAAGAAAAGCAATTGAATCAGAACGTGCATGGTCCATAAGAAAGATAAAACCTTCTATACGGTTTCTCATGGAGATATTGTGGGGGTTATTACGAGTAAGTTTTTCCTTATTTAAATACAAAACGAGATCAAACATCCCCTTTTATGAGGCCCCTCACAAAATTATTAATTCCACTTTCATATCTCTAGACCCTTAAAATTATTGAGGTAAAAAGCCTTGGATTTCATACACGAGGGTTTTTGTGAAATTTTTATTTTTTTATAAAAAATTTAGGTGAGTTAGGTATAAGGATTATAGATCTTAATATTAAAAAAACATTAATATAAATATTTACATATCAAAGAGTATTAAGAGAGATACTTACTCATTATCCACAAATGATATCTTTAAATTAACGTTGAGTCTACACATTTGTAAAATACGTGTCAACTATTTATCAATTAAATCCATCTTTATTATTGAGCTTTGTGAACTTTCTTTCTAAACTTTTTTCTTTTTAAAATGAATGATTGAAAAAGCAATTATTAGTTTCAATGCTATTGTCTAATGATAAAAAAAATAATATTAGATCCGATAAATTGAAAGTTCAATATCCGCTAGTGTCACTAAATAAATACACATCAATAAATTCTTTTATAAGTGTTTGATAAATTTTAAAATTTTCATTATCTTTGATTTATTGACGTATAATCCCTCACCATAAATTTTTTCTACAATAAAAACCATAATTAATTTATCAATAGTATAGATCAATTCAGATAAAAGGGGTATGCAGTATGCCTAACGATGAGCTCATGATTTCAACCCCTCCACCCAAAAGTAGAGTTTGTGATTGAAAACGGCTACAAGTCTTTCTCATATGTATTCGTTCCGCATGATCCATGCATGTGTCTAATATAAAAAAAGTTTTTCACAAATGTCTAATTAATTGATTATATGGATAAAAGATAAAAGATTATTTTTAATCGAGATTGATATTATTATTTTTATTAAATTAATTTTATCAAATATTCATATAAAATATAAGATATTGACTTACAAACAATAAACGTTGTATTGATTAAAGAGTACAATTAAAATTACATAAATAAAATATTATTTTAAAAATTAAATGTATCAATTACTTTAAGATGAAAAATAATCCTAAACTACCCCTCTAATAAATAAAGAAAGAAAAAAAAAACTAGAGTTTTATTTTTGAGAGACAAAAACAACACTTAACACAAACATTAATTCTTAAGTGTTTGTTTATATGATCATGGTGACTTACTATGATATCAAAATGAGTTTGTAGTTGTATTCCACTCTCAAAAGCTTACCTTATAATGTAGATCCAATTTCCATATTACTATCTTAATTAATCAAACTCTAATACCATATTAAATTTCACTCCGAAAATTTAGTTCAATAGATTAGACTATCCAAATAAAAATATATAGATAAGTTCTATTTTACTTCTTGAAAGTACGGGACAATGTCGTTTTGGTCTTTAAGAGAATAAAAAAATTGAATTAATTATCGAATTATCAAAATATCAATTAGTTTAGTTCCTAAAGTTATAAGGGTTAAGAATTATGACATTAAATTGTATTTTCGAGAATTTTTATAATAATAAATTAAATATGTCTAACATTATTTTAATAATTCAAAAACTAATTTAAATATTTGAACGAGTCAATAACCAAAATGACATTATCTTTAGTTTAATTGTACGTTACTCCCGAACCATCGAAGTACTTTTATCACTGTAGCACTTCTTATTGTTTTTGGTGCATGCTTCAAAAAGTTGTCATCACATTATAAAGTATATGCATGCATGCTAGCTTTTATCCTCCAGTTGACTATAATTTGTACGTCTTTTGTCTTTCATCTATGTCCTCATCCATAAATTTCAGAGAGAAAGAAATAGTGAAACAGAGAGCAAAGGAACAAACAAAACAATAAAGTACACAAAAATGGTCACTCATATATATATATATATATGTATATATATATATATATTTGGTTAAAAATCACATGCAGTTCTCCATATATAATATTCATATATACTTTTAGGTGACAAACATACATACTTGCATGTAAATGGTACCTAAAGGTACATATTAATTCAACTACAATCAATAATCATCACTCAATGTAAAATGTTCAAATTAACAAATAAAATGATATCTCCACACTCTTCACAAAAAAACATACATAGTTAAATGCATACAAATAATTCACCGACCTTACTTATCATTATATAAGTCCCTCACCATTATAATGAATAATGCAATACTCTCCAAAGTGTAGCTTAGCTGGTAAAAAGATGCAGAAACATTTGATTTTTCTGAGATGCGAGTTCTAACATGCACTATCCTTCTCGTATTTTTAATTGCTGTCGACAACTGTAATTATACTATAACATTGCAGATTTTGAAGTCTCTGCAATTTAGACTGTATTGTCCATTTTCCTGCAATATAAAGATTTGCAGTGTAATTGCGACAACAATTTAAAACTACGACTCTTCTCCTCCGCATTTGGTGTGTATGAATTTCATCACTAGACTGATTGAAACAAAATAAAATAAAATAAAATACTAAAAATAGATGAAACTAAAACTTTTAAGGTTCCAATCCTAAAGGAATAATAGGGTTTGTGACTATTGATATATTTGGCTGCTTGAGGATGGCAATGATGACATGATCAATGCATCAATGTAATCCAATTGATTGGCTTGAATTGGTGTGTAGCACTGAATTTTTGCTGGAGGTTCATGTTCTTGAGAATTAGATGAATCTAGGATCCTACAAGCATAATCCTCAATGCTAAGTTTAGGCACAATGTGTTGATCAAGTTCAACCAAGTGATCATGATCATATTGTTGCATTAATTCAATTGGGTTGATTAATTTGTCAACAATCAAAAGTGGGGTGGCATCAATTTTGGAAATTTGATTTTCTTGATTTTTGTTGTGATGATGAAGTGGTACACAATCCAATGACCATGTATCTTCATAAGAAGAATTAGGAATATTAGATGGTAGTACTATTTCTGGATTTGGATTCTGACTTTGATGAAGAAAATTGGCATTAAAATTGTTATTGATGTCTACCTTTGTATCAGTTTGGTGAAAATCTTGTGGATTTGGAGATGATGAGGTTGGAAGGTATAGATGATCTTGATTGAAGTTTAGGATCAAATTAGGGTTTGCTGTAAAAGAGAAGAAATTACTTTCCATAGTACCAATATTGTAGGGGGTGTGAATATCAGAAAATGTGGCAAAAGATGGAACAACAAAATCATGATGAGAAAGGAGTTTCTTCTTTATGCTGGAATTCCAAAAGTTTTTCACCTCATTATCTGTTCTTCCAGGTAAATGCTTTGCAATCTGAGCCCACCTGTGAAAACAAGTCAACTTTTGCTTGAGAGAAAAGCAAAATACAAAACAATCTTTTGATAATAATGTTAGTTTAATCATCTATGAATTGTTGAGACTATACTCATTATTTATTTGTTAATCTTTATATTGTGAAAAAATACAGAAAAATGCGGCCAATGTTACTTAAATTACACTTGTAATGTCGTTACAGAGACTTCAAAATCTATAATGTCGCTATTGTTTGTCAAAGACATTTAAAAATATAATTAAATGCAATTATATATGTCAATGTAAGCTACTAGAAAAAATTTGAGATGATAATAAAAATTTAAAAACAAGAAAAAAAGTGAAATTTATTTCTATTTTCGTATATCAAACACATCAGATATCTTAAATCGGACACATTTTTAATTTGAAGTGTTAAAACTATGTAGCAAATGAATTGCATGAGAAGAATATATTGGAAGAAAAGTAAAAGAGGTACTTGCTGGTAATTAATGGTTACCTATTGCCTAGAATGGTGTGGAGTTCTATAATGAGTGCTGCTTCTTGATGTGAGAAACTTCCACGTTTCAAATCAGGCCTTAGATAATTTATCCATCTTAATCTGCAACTCTTTCCACATCTCTGCAGCCCTATATACACATTATGATATAAATTAATGAAACATATAATCATAAGAAGAAAAATGTTTAGAATTATTACAAAATATATATTTGACTATACCAGCAAGTTTTGGAACAGAACTCCAACAACCATGTCCATAAGTTGTAATGTATTTGATGAGTTTTTCATCTTCTTCAGGTGACCATAATCCCCTTTTAACCTTCTGTTTGTTGCAACAAGAGTGATGTCCCATATCTTCTTACTCTTAGTTTCAATAAATGATATGAAAAGTACAAAATGCATTAAATGAACAACAATATCAGTTTTGGTATTATTTGGTTACATTTAATTATGAAAGACTAGTGTGAGCAGAGTAAACAGAGAAAAAGGATGTTATGCAGGAAGAAACTGTGAGTACACTTGAAGTGGTGAATTCAATGTGGAAGTTGTACCTTGGTGGCCCAATATAAAGATTTTTGGAAAAAAAGATAAACACTGTTCAACCTGCAAGAGCAGCATGAGACCATATAAAAATAGGTAATTTTTATGATGTGAAAGTGTCCTTCGTGTGTTTTACCGTAGATTGATATTTGAAAATTGTTTAACATTTCGACAATGATTTTATGTATAAGTTTAGGGTATTTCACATTTTTATAGTTGAATTAGCAATTTGATTAGTGTTGATCGAACAACAAAAATAATTATATGAGTTGAATTTTAAGGCATATTTTCGTAGTTTTTTGTTGTTGTTGACTGGACATCGACTGAGATCATGTTTTAGTTGTGAAAATAAGTGATATCACGATTTCTATTAACGTGGAGTAATACTGATCTATTGTTCAAATTATAAAGATTGTTCGTCATAAAAGTATTATTGTCCAAGTTACATTATTATACGAATTGTCAATGTTGAGGAGTTTGGTGATATGAGAGCAAGAATATATCAAATGATATAGAATTGTAAAAGATACATTAGAATTCATTCCTGTTACTCCCCAAACTCTAACAAGATTATGATACTACTTTTGTTGGGTTCACTTTAGTTTATTTTAAACAAAAATAAAATTCATTTTAATATGTTTTAATATTCTAACCATAATCAATTTTGTTTCTAAAGTAGTTCTAAGTCCGTTGAGATTTTTCAAAATATTAATATAAATCACTTTATATTAAGTATTAACATACTTTTTATCAAAATTAATTGCAAAATTAGTCATTTAAAATCAATTTTGATGAACACATGATTACCAAATACACCCTCAATTAAACATTCAAATTAGATTCTACCATAAGTCAAATCAGCATACTTCTTAAATCCAATCCAAAATGTGACATTGTAAAACTCACTAAAAGTGATTAACAACACAAATTATATCTTGTCAAAAATTAAAAAACAACTCAAATTATATACTATATTAAAAAAAACACGTGCATTAATTAGCCATGAAGGAGGACCTATGTTTGTGTTAGCAGGTCCCACCTTCAACAAGTTGGTAAAAAAAAAAATTTGACAAAAAATAAGTTGTTAAACTTGGGATTATTAATTTATCTCTTCAATTTTGTCTTTGTCAATTTGATTTGAACGGCTGAGATTGTACTTATAATAGGTAAATGATTTGACATGTATGAATCATTATTTTATAACTAACTATCGGTAAAACTCTAGTAGTTAAGAAACTTGAATGATAATTACTATGAACTACCTTTATAAAGAGTATATTATAGATCAATATCGAAGTAATAATTTGTAATTCTCTTTATTTTTATAAATAAAATGATAATTTGATTAATGTCGATTTAATATAAAATATATATTATTTAAATTATTATTTTAATAATAAAAATAATTATTAATATTTATTTTTAAAAAATTGATGTTTATAATTGTTGAAATTTTAAATATTTTTTAAAATTGAACCATTACCATGTTAGAATTTTCTTGATAACTAAACATCTATCCATGGGATGTAAGAGTAAGTTAAAAAAACAACAATAAAAAATTAGTAATAATGTATTCATATTTGCATGTTAAATTTGGCAAAATAATTAAAATGATAAAACAACTTTCTTTAATTAAAAATATTGCATGTATGTATGTGTATAAATTAAAGAACTAGCGTGAAAAATATTGTTCTTAATTAAAATCAGTTTGTAAGATGAATTTTGGAAGATTAGATCTATATTTAATATTTTTTAAAAAATTAAAAAAATAATATGATAAATGATCATGTAATATTTTGTTCATTTATTTATTTTTTTAAAATATCAAATATATACCACTTACCACTTCAAAGCTCACGACTCCAAAACTCTCGAAAAATAATTTTGCAAAATATTCTAAAAAGTGTGTTTGTAGGTTGGTTTTATAGGATTTTGAAGATAAGAATTTTGGATGGTTAAATCTATATTTTAATATTAAAAAAATAAAAAAACAACATGATGGATGCTTTTGTTTAAGGCTTTTAAAAAAAATGATTTTTATAGTATTTTTACTTTTTGTTATAACGTTTTTAAAAAATAATTTCAAAAATAAAGCTTCAAATCAAAAATTGGTTTAAATAGTTTATCTTTAAATATCATGTTAAATATTTTATCTATTTACTACAACTTTTTTTGGATAGTGAAATTTCAAAAAGTGATTAAAATTAAAAGCTACTTTAAGAAACTTTTCATAAAAATCATTTTTAAAAGATTCATAAAAAAAAATGTAATTTTTATCATATTAAAATATTTATTAATGAGTATCTCAGTTATTAAATATCAAAATTACTTTTTTAATCAATAACAAATAAATCTAAAACAACTTCTACTATTTTTAAGTAAATTATCATAAAAATTATTTTTTTAAATATAAAATAAAAATCACTTTTTAAAATTTTTAAACAGACATATCCATTATATGTTCATTTATCATTTATCATGTTATTATTTTAATCTTTTTTAAATATCAATATATTAAAATATAGAATTAATTTTCTAAAACTATTCAAAAAAGAGATCTGAAAGACAAAGAGAGTCATCATAGCATGCACAAGTATTAATCTATATTTGACCATTAGTTTAGCCTATGAATTTATCACATCCTCACCATCATAATCTAGACCTTCCACATGTAATCCCTCCTTCAATTGTTACTTCCCTTTCTTTAAATTTTTTGTCTCCATCTATAAAATAAATATATGTATATAAAATTCTTCATGCTTCTCTTTCTCTTCCCCCATTTCCTCATTACTTCACACATTTTCCCTTTCATTTATTATTACATTAATTAACATCATTATTATTTAAATTCTTCAAAACTTTAACCCAAATGAAAAATGGGTATTAACTAAAAATACGAAAAGGAAATTGTACACGAAGAAAAATAGATTGAGTGTCTAATCTCTAAATTTATTTATTTATTTAATTTTTTTTTGATATTTTTAACGTAAAATTTATTATTTAACTTTAATTTCAAATAATACATTTGAAGAGAAACAAATATAAATATAGCGACCAATAAAAAATCACCCAAAATAATATGCCATCCTCAAAAGGTGGACATATAGAGTGAACAAAAGCCTATACAGTTACATTTATAAGTGTATCTCCTTTTACACATTATAATTATCCGTAGAAAATTATAATATTTTAAATATTTTCAAAATTTCGTTGTTACTTTCTATTAATTTTTCAACCGTTTCTAGTACTCACAATATTATTTTTCAGCAATTTTAGTTTTTGCAATCAACAAACGTCTTATGCTTTTGGGTCCATGACAATGTATATTTGAGATAAATAGAATAGTATAACCTTGCTACACATTTTTAGATTGGTCTTTTTGGTATAAAAGAGAAGAGAAAATAAACCATTAGGTTGATATTTTTTTTATATGTAAATTCCAAAAATATCATAAAACAATATATATGAAGTTATAATGAAGGAGACCATGCTACAATATAATAAAAGTCAATCAACACTTCTATGATCAAACTAAAAATCATTTCACTTAACTTGCAATTTTATGTGATTATGTCAATTAGAACTTTAGAATCATTTTTCACAATAAAATAAAAAAAGTCATTCGTCTAAATCATAACTAAATCAAGATACAAACTTCACATTTCTTCATGTAAGATGATTTTTTTGATGTAACCACTTTATCGACCTCTCAATTGAGTTGAAAAAAAACCCTTCACCTCTCAAAAGCTAACATTTGTTATTGCAATAACTAAATTAACTTGTTGTCTAGAAACATCTATCTATCAATGTAGTAATCAAGAAAAGTTAAATAAAAGTCTAAATTATTCTACTTTTAAAAACATCTTCAAACACCTATAAATAGACAAACGCGAGAACTATATTGTATTCAAACCTTTCAAATGTAGCCAATAATATTAAGAACTTCACCATATATATATACCTCTCCTACGATAATTATTATTGTGTCCCTCTTATATCTCAAATTGTCAAGACGAGTTTCTTTATTTTCAATGTTAAAATGTGTCGACATTTCAAATGTTACAAAGAGTGTTGAATAAAAAAATAGATATTAAATAAGGATAAATCAAAATTTATAGAACAGAGGCCGATAAGTTTTTAAATAATATTGTTTTGAAAAAAATTTAATAATAAATTTTGCATAAATTTAAATCATAATGATTAAATATAATGTACATAATATAAAATAGTAGTAATAAACAAGGGAATAATTATGGTGAGTGAAATGTATAATTATATTTTTTTTCTCTAATGTTATTCTAAGAGTTCTTGTATATGGCGTCTATTGAAATTCATGTGTGAGTGATCTGTCTCATAACTACTACGAATGAAAGAAATATTATATATATAAGAGATATGATCCATATATATAACACTTTAATATTTTGGATGAAGATATGATGTCAAAGTCTTTTGTGATTCTGAAATATTTATCTTGTTGATGATGTAGTGCTCCTCCAAACTTCCCAAGAGCATCTAATGAATTTAGTCAAAAAATTAATTTTTTTTATAGTAAATTTTAATAAAATATTCATTTGTTTTTCATGTTTTATTATTATAAACTTTTTTTTTTCGAATATGATAGGGTCCAATTTTAGACCCTTTTGGAGACATATTAAACAAATTCGTTCCAATAACATGTTGCTTTTAAGAGAAAAGTAGGGGATTCGAATGCCTGTTACATAAAAAACAACTACAACTAGTTCAAAGGATCAAAGATGTATTAACATTTTATAATGATAATGTTTACAAATTTGTAATGAAAGTGGATAAAAAATGAATGTTTAGTCTTCCGGTCTAACACATTTTTAAACATAAAAGACTTATAAATTGACACTCAATAAAGATAACATACAAAATTAAGATAAATATGACCTTTAATTAATGCAATTTTGTCTAAAATATGAGATAAAGAAAATAAAATATTTTTTTTAAATAAATAGTAAAATTCATAAATTAAGTGTAGAAAAAAAAATTAGAATTTAAACTCATGTTTTAACATATCAAATATCGTGTAATATTTTATTATTTGAGTTATAATTACTGAAGTAAACGAAAGATTCTTGCTGTAAAAAAGAAATGGCTGGCAGCATCTAGGAGTTCCTATATATGTTGTTGCTTAGAGAGAAAAAGTAGGGGTTTGGGATGCTTGTGACAAAAGAAACAGCTATTTCCAACAATATTCGTTATTAATTGTTGCACATGCTACATTTAATACTACCACCCTCTATACCTTATTTGTTAATCAATTAAAAATACTAACTTTCTTATCGCTTTGTTTTATTCCTTTAATATGGAGATGTCATAAACAAGTACATGCAAGAATTATGCTATGTAATTCTTTGTCCTCTCGTGCTTTCATATTAGTTTTGGTATAGGTCATTTTCACTCAAATATTTACTTCTCTTCACCTCTTATTTTCTTGTGGAATTTTTTCTAATATAAGAAAAATTAATATCAAGATGCTTTGTCCTTGGAGATACATCCAAAACAAGAAAGTAAGGTAGCTTGTGGCTCACCTAAAACTATCTTTAAGTCACATATGATAACCCCATCAAATTAATCATTATTTTGTTTTTGACTCATGCAAATTAATCATTATAGAAAATGGATTCATATATATTTTAAATAGAAGAATATGAATGTTATAGTGGTAAAACAGGCCCACGTGTTCTCTTTTGATCTCCTCTACCAGATCAATTAGTCTAAAACAAGGAGAAGCAAACATTGACTTAAGTAGGTGGATTGAAATTTTTACCAAAGATTGACATGCTAATGCTAATAAGTTCATCCATCAAAAATAACAAAATAAATATATTAATTTTTGAGCGATCTAATTTGTCAAAACCAAAAATTATAATTACACAATCTATAAAATTCTAAATTTATTAGGTAATCATCGTAGAAAAAATAAACAAATTAGTACAAATAATAATTAGAAAAGGAAAGATAATCTTTTAAATCAAATCAACAATCTAACATGTATGTTTTGTCATTATCCTATTTTTTCAGCGAGTTAAACAGAATAGACCAACTTAAATAATAGAAATATTCAAAAATTATCTTATTTCACTTAAAATAATATATTAAACGGATTAGTTCTCCGAATTCAATCCACTTTATCACTCTTAATAAGTGTACATATTTTCTATAATATGGAGTTGCACTAGTTTGTCCTTGAGATAAGATACTATGCTTAGACACATGCGCACCCTCTAACAATCTTATACACCAAGAACCTGCGAAGTGAACAAGTAAATGAAAAGTAAACAAATCTCCCCATTGCCATAGTTTACACTTGCATAGAACATAAGAGGAGAAAATTAACAAGCTTAGTTTTATTTTTTGACTAAGAACAAACTTAGTTTTAGTTTTCGTGTTTCGTTACATAATTTTCATGGCTATATGTAATTTATCCAAGTAAAAAACTTGAATATGAAAAAAAAAAAAAATTACTTCCTAATTTTGTAGCTAAGTAGTAAAAACATTAAATTAGAGATAAAATTTTATTCGGAAAAAATTAGAGATCAAAGTCATTTGTTCCGTTTTAATATATATTAGTCATGCAAATAATGGAAATACACAACAAAATTAAAACAGAACTATGTAGCTCCAAGTTATCGTCGACTTTTTTATATAGAGTTTTGCATAATATTCAGATAATATCACATCTTGCCTCTTTGTTCTTTTAGTTTTAATTTTGGCATATTATGATCTTTATAGAAAATATTATTTGGGTATGTCTTATCATATTTTAATTTGTTATATTCTCTTTATTAAATTCTAAAGTCTGTTTATTACATATTTTACAAAAAAATAACTTTTGCATTATATAATTTAGATATATTTTTTTTAGAGATTTTAAAAAGAATATATAAATTATTATGTGTTTACTATAATAAAAATTATTTTTTTAAAAATAATTATAAAAATATATTTTACGAGAACTTATGCAAATAAATTTTCTTTGAAATTATTTATAAGATCTATTTTTTTAAATAAATAAATCGTAACAAACATATATAACTATAATCTCCGGGTACAGAACAAAACAACACTCTTAGAGTCTTACAAGACACCACTTTTCATTTTCCTTCCATTCATAGCAACCCTCTGTGAAAGGAAGTTTAAAAAATTACTCAATATTGAAGAAAGGCTATATAATCCATTCAAAAAAAAAAAAGTTACAACACTTTTAGTGTAATAGTGATATTTTTCTTGACTTTTAGAACATAATTTGGCGTGATAAAAATCTGTGAAGTATGTACCTATTAGAAACATCATGTACGTAGGCCATGCAGTAGAAACAAGTCAAACTTTAACAAATTGGAGATACTATTCAAAACCTTTGCATTGTTTTGTCCATTGTTTTGAAATTGACCTATGAACTATTTTGTCGTTTATTGTATTTTTAAATGAAAATATTTTATTAGTATTATTTGTATATCTACATATCTTTTTTAACTTTGATGTTCAATGTACAGTTAAAGTGACGCACAAATGATTCGGTCTATTGGTGAATTTGTGGTCCTTTAGTACATAAATTAATATTGATTATTATTGACTATCAATATTGGACCATATAGTATTTTTTTATAGGTATGGACCATATAGTATTGTAGCTGTTGTGTTGCATCATTACATTACATATTATGTTTAGATCATGGACCACAACATTTTTTTTAGTAGTGAGATATGTCTGATAAAAGTTACTCATTGATCTAATTTTGAATTTATTGTTATTTATTTTTTTAATTTCAATAATATATGTGACATTCTTTTTTTATTGACGAATGTAATTGAATAAAATCACCATTGATTGAAGGGCGCTGACACGACAATGTATGATAAGGTCGACGATAGAATGCTCAAGCAACGATCGTTAAATATTGCATTTTATAATTTTGACACAATTTTGGGCGATTCGTTGTGACTTTTTAAGAGTTGAATTAATAACATAGTACTGAATTAAAAGTTGTTTTAAACTATTTAGGCAACGTGGAGTCCACTTAAGCCACCTAAGATGATTGCATCGTTCGAATTTTTTTTTTAAATATCGAAAATAATTTAAAAATTTTTTTCTCAAAAATAAATTAAAAAAATCGATATTTTTCTCGAATCAATAAAAATTTCGAAAAAAATCGACATTTTTTTATCTGTGAAAAATCGAAGAAAAAAATTAAAAAAAAAAAATTGTCAAAATATTTATAAAAAAAAAATCAATTTTTTTTTTTAAAACGTGGACCTATAACTCCACTAAGCTCACAAAATTTTAGGGGGCTGAGACTTTCTTTTTGGGCCTTTTAAATTATAAAATTTTTTTGCCCCTCCAACATGTAGACTGGGGCCAATAATTAGGAGGCTTGTCAAATTAATATCTAGATGTTGAAAAAAAATATGATAAATAAAGGTTTATTGGAAAATTTATAGAAAGAAACTAATCGGTGACGGATTGGGTTTTCATTGCAATTATGTGTTAAGAGCAGTCTAACAAATGAGACATGAGATCTAATGTTGTTAATCTATTGGAGAAATAAATTGTTTGTAATTCAAAAGATGCTGGAATAGTCTATGAGATTTAAATTGTTAATATATGATCGGAAAACACATCAGTTATAGTTTTCAGATGGCGTAATGTATTTGCAGACATTCTGAAACTTAAATTAGTGCTTATTTTATAGAAAAATTAAGTCAAATCTTAACATATCCAATAACGAAATATCGGCATGATTCTCAAGTCTGACATTAATTGCTAGTTATCTCGTTATAGAGTAGTAGAAAGAACCATTGAGGCTTAATGGATGTTAACATTAGTGGCCTGATTATCCTAATCTTTGTTTGATGGACACATTGATATGAATAAGATATTATATTCTGTCTGAATTCAGTGTTTGATAAATTAATATAATATGATAAATTAATTTATAACTCTATCATATTTTATCTCTCTAGTTAAAATTTGTATTATAAATCTGAACTGATTTATAAACCAGCAGAATCGGATAAGAACAATAATATATTCAATTATTCTTATAAAATATAATCTAAAATATAAAAATATAAATCTAATCAAATATAAAAATAATTAATTGAATTTGATATAAAAAATAAAATATTAATAATTAATTTAAAAATGTTTATGATTTTATCACAAGAGTAGGTTTGTCTTTTTAAATAATTTAATAAATTACTATTCAAAATTATAAAAATATGAAAACTAACTAAAATTTTAAAATAAATATAATATATTAACATTCTAATGAATAAAATAAAATTATTTGATTACTCATGATTTTTTTTTATAAATTTAAATTGGTTATTTAGTAGTGTCAATAATAATTTTAAATATAAAATTATTTTATTATTTATTTAATTTTTTAGTATTTTTTGTTAATTTGTATTATTTAATATATAATAAGTTAATTTAGAAAAAACATATATATAATTGTTCACAATAGTAATTTTGTTATTTAAATATAATATATATTATATCATGTCATGATAAGATGTGTATCAAATACATGACAAAATAAAATATTATTATATGTGTATCAATACAATCTATAATAATATTTATCAGTATTCTATCTTTATCCAACTTTATATTTTA
Source organism: Cicer arietinum (assembly GCF_000331145.2). Taxonomy (NCBI): domain Eukaryota; kingdom Viridiplantae; phylum Streptophyta; class Magnoliopsida; order Fabales; family Fabaceae; genus Cicer; species Cicer arietinum. Next base: position 58,075,606 of record NC_021166.2, on the reverse strand, counting down.
TTCTATATTTAAAATTTTATATGTGCATCAAACATGGAAAGGGCCTAACTAAGCCCATTTCGGAACAAAAGTACTACCTCAAGGTAGTTAGATTTTAGCAACATTATTTTTTGATTTGAACTATACTACAAATTTACATTGAAAATAAAAATGACAACATTTCAAGGTAATGAATGATACAAGTCCTGTCAAACATAAACTACAGTTCAATGCAATTTTCTGCCAATTAAATTCAACTTTGATATTTAAATTCTATGATTATCACAAGAAAGTCAATTCATAGAAAAGAAGCAAGAATGTGTATCTCAACTCTCAACTTCCCTACTCTAGAAGTTATTATGATTAAACAGACAATGAGATACAACATATATACATTAGTGATAAAAACAAAATGTGATCTTTCATTCTTCAAAGCATTTACTTATCTGCAAGCATACAAACATGCATCCATGAGTTTCTACAAAAGCTTCAGCCTTCTTGTAAGGAATATTTCAAAACCAACATTTCATACTTAGTTTTTTAGATAGTATAGTACAACACATAGCTACTAATTATATAAATGTAGCCAAAAGAATTAACATGAACGTACCCGAAAACGAATGAAGCAACTACTAATTATAAAAAAAAAAACCCTACAAATCGAAATTTCGCTATTCCATCTTTCCACCAAACTTCAAACCCTCGGCAAGACTAACTGCACACAATGCAGTCTCCAACATTGCACCTGAATCCAACGACTGCACTGTGTGCAACGTAGCTGAGGGTTTCAAATCCGCAGACCAATTATGTTATCTACATTCATCTCAAAATGTTATTTGACAATCAACAACAAGCTGTTGGACTCATTGGTCATGACTCATGGCAACTACTTATCTTCCAAAGCATATCGTTTTCGATAACTTCTTCGTAGAGGACTTGCATACAGATCCTTCCATATATTAGCTGAAGAATATGAACCAGAAATGCTTCTAGTATCTGCACTTAGCATATCTGTTCTAGTGCTATGAAACTGACAATCATCCATAAATAGTCTCCTCAAATTCTGAGAAGAATGTCTTCTAGCTTTCAGTTTAGCTTTGGTCGACGCGGTCAAATTCGTGTAGCTTGGTTTCCCAATTTTTCTTTCCATTGTATGTTCCACATTGGCAGTGCTAGTAGATGGTATAGATAGTGATTCAGATGTGCATGAAGTTGATAAAGGGCTATCATCATACATGCATTCAGAGCTTATGGCTGAAGATGAAGGAGTTGATTGGCTTGTTGGTAGAGATTTAGTTGAAATCCTGGTTGTTACACCATTCTTTCTTGCTTTGACTAATCCATTTTGTTGATATGAGTTAAATGGTTCATCGGTTTTCTTTGACATTGGAGTCATGTCAGGTGAGTCCAAGTAGATATCTCCCATCAACCTGCTCTCCCATGGCTTAGCTGCAATCCAGCGTTCTAACATGCTCTTACCATCTAATCCGCGGTTCTTGAGAGGAGTCAATGGCTTAGAAGCTCTTGAGTTTGGACTAGAACTCACTGTTGATTGCTGAAAACAAGAAAAGTTGTTAAAGCAGCAACCCTGGTTCAAAAGTAAAGTAGACACGAAAACGCAAACAGAGAACAAAAATATTTGATCACAAAATTCAGCCAATTATGCCTATATCTCTGATCACAGAACAGTTTCAGTAGCTTTCTATTATGATTCAAGCTTAGGACTTACAATGTACAACTCGTATTTAAATACTACAGTCCAGTTTACTAGATTATCGCTTAAACAAAAAGGGCATATGCTCATGCTCGAGCGATTTGACCCCTTATCACTAATTATAAGTCATACCCAACAAAAATTTATAAAAGCACACATATTTTGATAACATATTCACTTGTTAGTATTAAGACTCATCACAAAAATAGTGGATATTTTAAACTCAATTACCTGGGTGGAGTTAGAGTAAGTCATTGTTCTATCCCTCTTAATTGCTCCTTCTTGTCTCACATTTAGTTTTGCTTTAACTTCTTCCACAGTTCCTGGTATGTCACACCACCCTTGCTGACAAAATAACATGGCAAATTTTGCTACATGTTAACATCTTTGTTATCAACTTAATTAACTTTTCACCTACATTTTAGAATGTTAAACATTATATTAAGATACCTCAGCTTGTTTAACTGGATCAGCTTGGATAAGTTGCTCATTTGATATTTTCTGCATAGCATTTCTTTTTGGAGAATTCTCCACATTCCTTGCTTTGACGCGTTGTTGAACTCGCACAAGAGCCTGCATGCACCTTAGAGTAACAGCTGCTTGTTTTCTCACTAGCCGACCGCGAAATATAGCTTGCAGCCTCACCACTGCCTTTAGGGCCCTCAAAGCTCTTCTTGCCTGCAACAGAAATAACATCAGCAAAGTTTTCAAAAAAGTTCATAACCAAACGCAATTGTGACTGCAATTGCAGCTACATCAGTCTTATTTAACAACAATTTTTAGTAGTATTAAGGATCGAGATGCGACCACATTCCAAGTCAAAGCGTTGAACATAACTAATGTCGAAAAACAATAGAAAAACACTAAATTATATCCACAAATTACAATAGCCACCATAACCAACCTTACCAAACATATCAAGCCAAATTGAACTTCATAACTAATAACTAAAGCTTATTTTGTGCTAACATGTTGAAGTTTCACCAATATTGAGTTCATTTCAAAATAGTGAAATAACAAAATAAACTTATTAGTAATTCTTCTACAAAACTTCATACTTCAGTGAGGAGGTTCTGTTCCTAAATTGGAGTCTAAATCTGACATGCAGTATAGTATTTGCTTCTTAAATAATTAAAGATTAGAAACTCATAATAACAAAATGACATAAGCTAATTCTAAATCTAAATTAATTAAAAAGATTGATCCAATTCCAAGTGACATTAATGATTATGCAAAAGGTTTGAAATTAGCTAAGTAGTTTACCAAGAAACCGCGAAAAGCGG
>NC_021166.2:58054239-58072463 GCF_000331145.2 Cicer arietinum | reverse complement strand
TTCCTGCTTGATCACCAAGAAATCTTTGTGTGGAGTTCTTACCACAGCAGCCATTGCAGCAGCAAATGCTTCTTCATTCACCACAAACGAAGAATAAGAATATTTATCATAACCACCTTCTGCAGAACTCCTCCATAACTTCCATTTTCTCTTACTCTTCTCCTGAAAAACCACAAACACAATAATAAGGGTCTACTAACATAAGCACTTCTAAGACTCTTTGGAAGAGCTTATGAAAAAAGTTTAGACATTTCAGCTTATTTCCATAAACTTATCTGGAATAGTTTATGAAAACTACTTATGAAAACAATTTGATATTATTTTATTTCTTTGATAGAAAATGGTTTATATAAAAAGCACTTATTTGATAAGTACTTGTACTAAAAGCACTTAATTATCCAACCATGGTCTAAATAATCATCACCAGAACCAAACCAAAAAAACACCAAGAAGAGAAGAAGAAAAAAAGATTGTGGAGGGCTTTCTTACAGGAAAAAGTGATTTAAACCAGCTTCCAGAACCACCCATTTGAGAAAAGAACTTATTTTTGCAGAGAAAAATGCAAGATAGTGAGAATGTTGATGATGCAGTGTGTGTTATGAGTTTGAAGGTGTTCTTGTAGAAGAAGAAAAGAAGTTTTGAAATTTGAAATATCAGTGAAAAAGAAAAAGAACAAAAACAAAGAAGAAAAAACCGTAACGGATATGAAAACTTTTCTTTTGCTTTTTTGATGAATTAATGATGTTCTGTTCTCAACTCATGTCTTGTTCTTGAGTTGACCTGTCATGAATGTGACCATTGGATACAAAGAAACGCTGTCGTTTGTTGATGGATCATCTCAGGCCCAACATTGCAGCCCATTATAATAAAGCCCAAAACATTACATAACAATGGTAAGGTATTTTAAAGCTTTATGCTTTAATACAACAGTGTCTTTATTTTGTATTATTGTATATGACATGTATAGTTTGGAGTTTTCACATTTTATGAATCTCAAATCTATACAATAAAATAAAGCAAATATTGTTTTATGAATCTCAAATCTATCCAATAAAACAATGCAAATATTATATTATAGCAAGTTTGACATATTTTAATTCTATTTATAGAAACCAGCTATTATTATTATTCATATATATTTTTTATTTTTTTATTTTGTAATTTGTTTATTTATTAAATTTTGAGTGATTAATTATTATTAGTATTATCATTGCAATTTTTGGATAATACACACATTTTTTTTTTTAAGAAAACCAAATAAAATTTATTTGAAATTAAATGATAGGCATTAGGGATGCCACTAAAACAAGGTACAAGCATGAATGATAAATGTAAAAAGTATGAAAACATATATTATAAATTTTAGTTTTACAAAAAATTTAAATTTTTTATCGAATACTATTACTATTATATAGAGGTTGAAAAATGAAAGAAAACGGAAATAATGAATTAGAGAAATCAAACGAATTATGAGAGAAAAAAATAAGATATACCTTTGAAAAAATTGAGTTATAAAAAAATTGAGAAACAAACGAAACTCGATTATTTGTCTCTTCTCAACTCTCTCCTCTTTATATCCCACAAGTCTTATTTGCATCCAATCATGAAGCCACAATTACAAATTTCAATCAACTCAAAAAAAAAAAAAAAACAAAGAATCGAATTATATTTACATGTTTGTAATTATTGGGAAAGTTAAATAGTTATTATTGTTCATTTTTCTAATTCATCCCTCTTATCTAGGGTTTTCTATTTATAAATAAGAACTATGATGCACTGGTTCATTAACCAAAACCGTATTGTTAGGAAAATTCACAATTTCACTTTTGTTGTATGTTATAAAACTGAAAATTGCAATGGCCGGAAAACATGATTTTGTTTCAACCATTACTCATGCAAAGGAGTCTAGGGACATTATTGTTTGAGTTGTGCGTTTGTGATTTGTACTAGACTTGAATGCAAAACATAACTTTTGTGTCATGGAGTTGGTATCAATGGATGAAAAGGTTATTATTTTTGTCTTTACTTTTTTCAACCTATACTTATTATTTCTATATATAATTCTATATATTGATTGTTTATAAGTTCAAATCTATATATTATTTTTATGATTTACCCTCGTCAAAGTTCACCACTAAAATATAAATTAGTATTTTCAAATAAATGTTTAAACAATAGCTCAAATAAAAAATGTAGTGGAGGTATCTTGAAAAAGTAAAAGTCTTTGCTTACTACATACATTAATCAACATGGTGTTTCTTTTGCTCAATTTTTATTTTATTTTAAATGAAGATCCTAATGACAAAATATATATCTATACTTCAGCTACATCTATAAGTGTAGGAAAATTTTAACCTGTAATAATTGTGGCTAGGCAATTAGACAAAATTCAGGTATCTTGGGTATTTGTATAAATTTCATGATAAATTTATTTTTGAATACTAAATCGTACTTGAATAAGACAAAAGAGTAATAATCGATGTTGAGTTATAAAAATTTATTTATGAAAATATTTTATATATGAAATAATTTGTAGTTGACATGTTGAGTAACCCTATCTTGAATGTTTGAATCTATTTAGCGGAAGCGGAATTGTTGTATAATGTGAAATTGTTTTCCTTCGTTATCATGTGAGACTAGATGATTTGCAAATTTTTGAAAACATTTATATTTCAAATCTCATAATAATTTAATTTTAATTGTATGTTGTTCATTTATTTGAGCATTGCTATTTTTTTCATGTACTTTATAGTGTGCGACTTCATCTTCTATGTGTGACTTTACATTTCAAGTATAATATAGACAAATTTTTTTTAATTTAATTAAAAATAAAATTTAGTCTATGCGTCTTCCATTAAAAAGATAATGCAATGTATTTTAAAAAAGAACACTCGTATAATTTATGACAAGAAAAAGAATAAGAGAACAACTTTTCTCACGTGTTATGTTCAAAAGTGCACATCCATAAATAATAAGTGATGCATTTGTAAAAAACAATTGTTTTGAAATAAATGATTCATTTAATTTTTAATGCAATATTAATTGTTATTTTTCAAATATATATATTATTACTTACATTATTTTCAAGTCTATATCTTCTATTTTGTATTTATGGTAATGATTAATATATTAATACATTTTATAAAAATAATTTAGTAAAAATATATTCTCTCTTTTACTTATAGATATTTTTTATTTTGTTTGAGAGTATTATATGAATTGCTCATTAAAGATCGAAATCGCTATAAAAAATATTTTTATTTATTTGTGTTTTTGGTTTGAGGTTAATAGTTTGTTGTGCCTTCAGCACATGATCTAGAAGAAAAATTCACAAAATCCAGTCCGAGATAAATAGTATTAAGAATATTACATTTTCTAAAGATATTTTTTTCAATTCTAAATTTTTATGCTACTTATAGAAATATGTAATTGTTTATTTGGTAGCTAATTTTTTTTTCATATCTTTTTTCTTGATCATTTAATTAATTTTTGTTTTATTTTATTCTCTTAAATATAATTTTATTAGTCACTTTGGTTAGTTGCGTTAATTTTAATTTTAAAAAAATGTTAAATTGAATCTACATGTCAACACTCGCAACTACATTGTCTGAATCATCCATAAAAAAGTCAAAATTAGAGTTTTCATACACTTTTCTCCATTCTTCTTGTTTTTCTTGTTGTTTTTGTTGATTATAGCATCCCTAATCTTTCTTCTTTCTTATTTGATTTGAAATGCTTTGTAGAAACAAAATGTTCATTGGAGAAACATGAACTCATATTTTTTTAAATCTTATTTTTCTTGAATTTATGTTGAAGATTTTTCCAGATCTTGTTAAAGTATTTTTTTCTTGTGCGTGAATTTAAGTTTTTATGGGTTTGGACTGTACTGGATTTTTCTTCAATTTATGGGTTTGTTAAAGTGTTTTGTGTGGATTTAGATTTATTGTTTTTTCATTGATCTCATTTGTTGGAATTCTCAATTAATTTGGTTTTGAATGTGCAAAGTATGAATTTGTTGTTTTTTCTTTTGTTATTGTTTTGTTGTTTTTATCGGTTTGAATTCAAAGAAGAAAAACAACATGAAGAAGAGGAGGAGGAGGAAATTTAGATGGAAGACTTAGACAATTTTGTCATCCGTCCAAGTTGACGTGTAGGTTCAACTTAATGATTTTTTCATTAAAAGTGATGAGATAATCAAAATAGCACATAATCATAGTTAAAGGATCAAAATATAACATAAATTATTTAAGGGGCCAAAATAATATTTGAATTGAGAGAAAAAAAATAATTTAATAATATAATTATTAAATAACCTACTTATATTTTGACACTTTAACATGCTTAATGTCATGTCAATTAAAAATATCTCATATCCCCTCTTTTGGAGTAAAAAATCTAAATTGTCACCAAAACTACAACAAAATGATATTTGAACAATCAAAAAATTTGATTTTACAAAATAGAAACTATTTTTGCAAGCATGATAAATTTGGAGAATAAAAAATGCAACTAAGTCAAATAAATAAAGAATAGGAGGAAGTATGATAAGTTTGGTTTGGTTTGGCTTATCAAACTGTCTCATCAATGTAATTGTATAAGTTCATTCTCTGCTGACAAAATAAAAGTTGAAGGAAATTTGGGGAATTTTGTTTGGTTCAGCTTCACTTAGAATATTGTAAGGAATAACTTTTTACATTAGAAACAGTCTCTAGATTCATTCCCTAGCTTACTTAGTAGAATTTGGTCAATTTGGCTCATATCTACAACACATTTATATACTTGAACCAAACCAATTCAAATCTTGACTTTCAAATACATACTATATATTACTATCACCAAAAAATGATGCATAAAGGGAACATTGCTCTTAGTATGTCCACATTATCTGTATGTGGAATATGAGACCATTTTCTTTTGGCAATATTGACATGTTGCCTCATCTTCACGCCACAGTGACTAGTCATTGGCTAAGGTATCTTATTGAGTAAGAAAGAGTCATATTAGAAACTATAAAAGAATTTTTAATTATATTATTTGACTAACAAGAATGGAATATTGATCCAACTCTCAAAATACAATTGGGTAAACAAATGAAGGGAGGGGGAAAAATTATTATTCATCATATGCTACATAACCAAAAGAATTGGGCAAGAATAAAAAATACTAAATGAAAAGAAAATGAATAATGGGTTAGATATTTTATGTGGTAAACTTAATCCTATAGTCTAACCTAAAGATATGCTAATATGAAAATATAAAATATTGCTAATACTAAACATGTGTTTAGTTTTGCATTAGAAACTCCAAACTTGCGTCCAATCGATCATGCTTCTATTGAAGTTGCAAAACTCAACTCCTATTTAGATGTAAGAAATTTGTCGCGATTTTGAGTAAATGTTAAAAATTCTCTGCGACCTAACCGCCAAAAAATAAAATTTTAATTGTGAGAAGTAGCATTTATTCTTGGGCTAGGAATTCCCATGTGTACAAGTCTAGGAGACAAGTGGATATCTGGAGTAGGCCTTGGTGAGGGAATAGGTGTCCTATTAAAAACTTTTCCATTGTTGACTCTTGGTGATAGATTGAGTTGTTCAAGTGCCTTTGCTTGGAGTTTTGTTGGGTATTCCCTAACACAACCAATTCTAGGACCAGCTCCAGTGGTCCATTTGCTTGACAATGATTTGGACTCTTTATGTTGTGAAGTTGTCACATTATTTTGGCTGCACATTTTGGATGAGTCAATTGAAGTTGCATTATTAGTCTTTGTCGACTCAAATTGAAGCCCAATGACAATAGGTTCTGGTGGGATATCATCATCAATTGGATACTTCTGCATAAGGAAATTATGATATTAATACAATTTTTTTTTAGTGATTTCGAATCAAAGCCAAAATAGAATAATCTATAAAGGGAAAATTGCTTCAAAATTATTAATTCACCTTTACATTTGTCAAGTCCACATTTTGTTCCATCAAAAAGCCAATGAATTCCATAAAATTCTTTTCTGTAGGACGATAATGACCGCTATAGGGCCATATAGCCTGAATAAAAATAAAATCAATCAACATTAATTAAAGATTATAGTTTAAACTCTGGTGAATAGAAAATTACTAATGTAATAATATTTTTTTTATTTAAAAGTATCACTATGCAAATAAAGAAAGTAAAATATTTTTCAATTTTTTTCTTAATATTTTTTATTTTTAGTTTTGTACACATCTAATTCAAATTCAATGACTTTGCAACGACTTAAAATAAAAATAATTATTAAATTTGTCTATAAGATAAATGAATGAGAATTTATGTATAGAATATGTAACATACATGAAGAATACCATTGTGGACAACCAATCTCCCAGATGAAATAGTAGCAGCCCCAGCTACAAAACTTGAGTGCTGAAATTGGCCTTTCTTCTTCTCCCCAACATACAAAAGTCTTGATGAGCTAAGAACAAAAATCCACTTTGATCCCTCAGAAGTGTGTACAAGGTTTTTGCTTTTCTTGTAAACAAATTTTCCTTGCTCTATAGTCACTTCATATACTTCCCTTTCTTTCTACATAAGCAAGCCAAAAAGTTGAACTCTTATATTAGAGAATATTTTGGTGGCTGCTCAAGTATATTTTAAGTAAAGTCAAACTATTAAAAAGTGTAAACAAAAAAAAATTTGCCAAAAAATAATAATATTCAAAAGGTGTGGTCTTTATATAGTGCATTGAACATACTAACACAAATGACATGTTACTTTATACAAATGTATTTTGTGTCCCTACAATTGAATTTATATTCTCTTATTTAAAATTTTTATTCTTTAATTTATTAAATATTTTTAAATATACAGTAAAAATTATTTAAAAAAATCAGATATTCTAAAATTTCAAGAAAAAGTAAAAAAAAATTCTACGAAATTCTTTTACTGAAAATTTCATATACGAAATTTTCAGTTGTTATTTTTTAATAGCAAAAATTTCAAATTTTCGATTTAAACTCCCGAAAATTTTATTTATTCATAAAATTTTTATTACAATTTTTTTTTTTTAATTTTAAAATTTAGGGTAGATTAAAATTAACTATCGAAAATCTATACCTTTAACTTTTCAGTCGTTTATTTTATTTTATTAAAATTTTGAACAAAAAAATAAATAAATTATACTAGAAATTTCAGGAACAAATAAAATTTCTGAGAGTTTCAATAGGAAATTTAAAATTTTCGATAGTTATATTTCAATACCGGAAATTTCAAAAATGAAATTTTCGATTGAGAATATTTACTGAATTTTTAAATTTTTGGATGAGACTAACTCTCCGAAATTAAATTTTTTGATTTTGGAAAATAACTATAAGAAATTTTAGAATATCCGATATTGAAAATAACTCAGAAATTTTGTTCTTCGTTCTTGAAAATTCCAGTAAGAAAATTTTAAAAAAATAAAAATTACTCTTTCCAAAAAAATTATTTTTACTATATACTAAAATATTTTAATAAATAAAAAAATAAATTTTTTAAATAAGGTAATATAAATTTAATTGTGGATACAGAATCCAATACTCTTTACTTTACTAATCAATGGGTATGGTAGATTTTTTTTAATATCCCAATTTAAAAAAAAAATCAGTTTACCCTCCTTTTCAAAATAAACATTAATGTAGGGTTGATGTTTATTTTTTAAAAAGTAGACTGTTTTATCTTTTAAATAGATATAAAAGAAAATTGGATTTTGTACCTATTTTAATTTAATAACAATAAAGCTAACTTAGTTCCTATATACACCATAGCACTCTATAATTGACCAAGCATTACCTAGTACACGGCTTTACTTCCATCAATATCAAAAAATAATATAAAAATATAATAAAGTCCAATTATATGTTATGTGCCATTGTCAATTTCATGAGGTGAAATAACTTACTGGGCCAAGGTATTTTATGCACTGCCTCTGTAAATCACTTCTTACACACTCTTCAAGATTTACTTCTTTTCCATCTCCAACATCCAACCTTAATATCATCAACATACAATAATAAAATTTTAAAATCAAGCGATCACAATTTTAATCTGACATGTAGTTTATGTGTTTCGTATAAAACTATTGTTATATTTTTCAACACATTTAATTGCCCACTGGCACATTATTTATAAAATATTTATATAAAAAATAATTGATTTCAGTCTTTAAATTAATAAATGTTTATATAGATAAGTTAAACGTTTTTTTAAATTTAAATTTATAGTTGTCTGAATTAATTACGGTAAAGTTTATTATTATTTTTTAAATAAAATGAAATAAAAATAATTGATTTTACAGTTTACCATACAAATCTTTAAAAATAAAATGAGTTTATTTTAATTTTTGTGAGAAACTATTTTAAATTAAAAAAAAATCTTTACATATAAAAATAAAAAGTAACTATTTTAAACCAAACATTTCATTTTTATGAAGATCTATTTTAAATGAAAAAATAAATATTTAAATAGAAAATATATTTTTCTTAAACTAAACATTTAATTTTTACAAGAATCTAAATTAATACTTGCATTGTAAATAATTTTACCAATAGAAAAAAGGTTGTGGACTCTGGCTATGAAACCAAACATCATAGTACAAGTGCAAGTTGTGACCATAACGGTGACGAGGATCAATCTGCAAAATACAAGAAAATATTAGCTTGCTTTTTAATCATCTTTATAGTCTAATAATTAAATTAATTTTAAAATTTGATTAAAGTCAACATTTTAGAATATGAGCTTACAGCTTCAAGCCAATGTCTAAGAGCTAAATTCTGTGCGTTATCATCTTTACACAACCCTTTTCCCACCTACCAACAAACAAAACAAAAGTGAGTCAAAAATTAAAAAAAAAAAAAAAAAAAAAAAGTAAATTGATAACAAAATACAAAAGAATTGTGTCGGAAAGAGATTGAAAACTTTGAATTCTTCCCTATGGTCCCAGTCAAATATATGATTGAAAAAGCCAAATCAATATCAATTAATCAAATTATATCACATGAAAATTCTAATAAAGTTTTAATTTTTAAATAAAACCAATGGCTATATATAATTGAAGCAAACAACATTAAAAAGACATTCTCCATTATCCAAGATAATTTATTCAAAGACTGTGTAGCCTTTGACATTAAAGGGTACCTTAGCAGCCATAGTCCTAGCTCTTGCCCATTTTGAAAGAGCTGTTTCTGACTTAGGAGCAGCAAAGTCTAAATCCTTCCACCTGTAAAAGTTAAAAAAAAAATGAATAATCAATTAATTTTAGTAAAACATAAAGAAATCAATCAGTATGTAAACTTGTTTATCATGAAAATTTATAAGAAATGTGATAAAGAGAAAGAAGGGTAGGGTTTTAATTAGGGGTGTATACGATTTAAGTTGGGTATTTTTAGTCAAATTTGATATACGATTCGATCAATTTTTTCATCAAATTTGAACCAAACAAACTCAATTATGAGCGGTTGAATTTATGGATAATAAAGGAAAATATATTTTTTTTTTAAAATAATTAAATTTAAATACTTGAACATCTAAAAAATAATAAAATTATATCACAATATATATTTTAATACTTAAAATACAGCTACAATCATAACAAAACATTTAAATCAATTAAATTAGCAACAAATTATCAAACATAGTTGAACAACTAAATTTTAACTATACATCAATAGTAAAATAAATAAATATATATGTCATGTCAATAAATTGGATTTGCAGGTTCATGGGTTCGAAATATTAAATCCGCTACCCGAATCGAATATAATTGAATTTCAATGAGTTGGTACGGGTTATACCCGAACTTAAATGAGTTGAGTCAAAATATGAATTGGATTAATTTGGGTGATCGAGTTCGCAGATTTACCTCTACCTATAAACACACCTAGTTTTAATAATAGAACTAACAAAACCACTGTATATTGATTTGATACAAAAAAACTCAATAATATTTTTTATTTATAAGAACCAATAGACTCATCATAAATAAATAATAATAATAATAATAATAATAATAATAATAATAATAAGAATAAAAATGAAAATAAATAATATAAAATCTAATTCTAAGGGATATTCTAAAATTATAAATCAATTTTAAAACATATTTTTTAATATTAATTTTTTTATTACAAATCATTTACTTATCAACTCTCATTAAGCCTAAAAGTACAAGTCAGATGTTAAAACAACACTTAAAGCAAGAGTTAAACACGTGCAATATTAACAAAAATTATCAATACGGAAATAAATAAAAATTAATGTGATATATTAATGATATAAAAACAATTGTATAAATGTAACTTATCCAATATTAATAGAAATAAGATACTCTAGATTAATGATTGTCTATAACATGGTGAACTATAACAATTTACTATATTAGGATGACAATAAGTTAGACTGTCCGTAAGGGGCTATGGGCGTATGATATATTTAATAAAAATATTAGATTCAGGTTATTTTTAAAGCCTATTTATTTAAATATGTCAGATTAGACTCAGACTTATAAAAAAGCTCTATTAAGTTTGACAGATCGGCCTATATATATTTTATTATTTATTAATTTTATTTTTTATTATCATATTAATAATATTATTTCCTATTTTAAATTCTATCAATTAGTCAACCACTCAATAGTCATTCTATATTTGGTAGTTGTTCCATATTCGGTAACCATTCAATTAGTCCATCAAGTCGTTCTATATTTGTTTGACGGGTAATAGTGGGTGCATTTGTTTCAGAAAAAAAAATCTATTATTTGAAACTAAAATTTATTGTTTGTTTCAGATTTTTTTAAATTATTTTGTTAGAAAATTTATTTTTTGTTTAATATATATATATATGTGTACATTGATATTGGTATCTGATATGAGTAGAACATTTAAATGTTTTAATATGAATAAAGATTTTAAATAGGCTTCTAGGTCAGGCCGGAATAAAAAGCCTAGATAAGCCATAGGACAAAATTAGGCCTAAAAAAGTAATCGTAGGTCAGACTCAAATCTTTCAAAGTCTGACCTGACTTATTCTCACCCCTATACTTTCTCATAAAATAAGTACAACTATAAAATGAAGCCTAAGAACCGACTCTACCATAATCATTATCTACAATTAGTCACTGATATATAACCATGTGCATAATTAATTAATATAATGTATTTTCTGTCTTAAAATAATTGATTTAATTAATATAATGCTGCTAAAATAATTAATCATTTTAATTTTTAATGTACTATTTTTAATTAGATTATTTAATTAATATTATTTAATTAATATTTTTTACATTGATATTATTATATATTTATAATATTTATAATACATCAATATCTAATAAAAATAATTTAAAAAAATAATATTTTTTTAACTTTTATTTATACAATTTTTTAAATATATATGAAATAATTAAATTATTTTATGACGGAAGAAATATATCTTATTAGTAATTAATACTAATTAATACACATTCAAACATTTAAGTGGTTAAAATGCATCCATTTATATTAAGCATGCCCTTCAATCCTCTTTTGCAGTGTGATATAATTTACATAACAAAAAGTTTAAGGTGAGAGAATAACCAAGTTGGATATGACATTTAACGACCACTATGCTAGGCATCTCTACTTATATTTGGTGTATCTCAAATATTCAATTAGCATCCTTTCATAGCTCATCATATCTAAAAGTTTATGCAAATTAACAGTTAACATTCTTTGATTTTAGGCTTCTCTAAGTTTGGATTATGTTGACAATATTCCCTTTTGATTGTGTGGTGAAGTTGATGAATGATGTATACAATACTTTTTTATATATATATAAAAAAAAAATTAAAAAAAATTAAAAAGACTTTTTACAATATGTTGTCAATATTCCTTAAAATTGAACTTATGACATGTTCTTAAGAGTTATGATAATGTGATTTTATAAATTAAATAATTATTTATAATGTGATAAAATAAGGGAAGTGACTAGTTCCAAACTAATATTTTCTAATATTCTAACAATAATATATTTGAATTAAATCCAAAAGTAAATATGATAAACTTAGATATTGAAATTGAGACAAATAAATTACCATAGCTCCTCACAAACAACAGCACAATCTGCCAAATTTCTTCTAGTCCTATAACTCTTGTAAACTTTCTGCAGCTTTATTGCAGCCACATCAAGCTCTCCAATGGACTTTGGTGAAAACCAAATTTCTGGTTCTTGTAACAAAATTGTGGAGCTTTCATTACTGAAAATATCATCAACAAAAGTTTCTTTTGAAGCAGAGTTCTCTGTAACTAAATATTTGAATGAGAATGAAGTTTGCAGCTTCAAATTTCCAACTTTCCTCCTCTTTGAACATGTAGATTCTTCAACAATACCTTCATCTAATTCTTCTTGATTATATAAATCATCTAATTTTCTTTCACTTTTGAAACTCATTGTTCTCATCAAGGTATTTTCTCCTTCCTTAGATTCATAATCTATTGCTCTTATTGTCATCATTTGCATTCTTCTGCAAAATGAAATATGAATCATTGAGAAATTTAATTACTTTACATTTGAGAAAAGCAAAGAAAAAAAGTGGCATATTTTTTTGGCTTAAAATAAAAAAGCACTCTTCCTCACTTTTTATTGAGGACAAATATTAATATAATATATTATAAGAAACAAAACTTAGGAGTTAGGAACATATTTACATATCAATCATCAAAATGAATGTAACTTATAAGAGTCAATTAAAGTATTCCATCAATAGAAACTTCATTATCATAATAAGTGATGAAAGAGAAGGTCACCTTTTATAGTATGAAATAGTAAGCTTCTTTATGATTCTCTCTATGAAAAGATAGAAATAGATTTAAGTCTTGGAAATGGGGCACTTCACAACTCTTATATAAGGCACAGCTTTGGAATACATGTAAAGGGTGGAAAGTTTATTCTAGCGACTACTTTCAAAATACGTAAGAGAAAGAGATACTATAAAAATGTTCACAACTATGAGATTATTATATTTTGTCGGTATACGAAATGGTAAATATCACTAAAAACTTATTCATAGAACTTCTAATAATCAGTGACGGATTTTGATAAATTTTATTGTGGGACCAACATAAAATAGATTATAGATAAAATATTTTTTAATTAATTTTATATCTTTAATTTTAGTGCAGTAGTAATTCTAATTTTTAGATGTATTAATTTTTGACAAACTTTGAAATATTTATTAGGAATTAATGAAATAGTTTGGTTTGAATGAAAAATAAGAAATTTTGTGTGATGTGACTTGATACTAGTCCCATAAAATGGGTTGTTTTGAATATAGAAATTGAATAATAATAATAATAATAATAATAATAATAATAATAATAATAATAATATTGTGACTTGTAGAAGGTGCAACATGAGTGTGTATGTGAAAAGTGTATACGCGGAGATGTGAATGAAACAGAATCAGTCAAAAGCTTATAGGAATTAATTCTTAAGTCTTAACATAACCAAATCGTTCCAATATCTTTTTTTATTTTTAAATTTGATATTAATAGGGTATATATATTTTCTAGAAGAGGTGATGTGGTGTCATAATTAGAGATGAAAATAGACTGGACTGACTGATCGGATACGTCAGATTCATGTCAGACTAAACTTTTTTTTTTTTAAAGAGATAAGGTCAAAACTTCTAAAAAAATTATTTGATTAAAAAAATATCAAATTACATGTCACATAAAAAGTCTTTTAGGTCTATTAAGCTAGTCTAGTTAAAATAAATATAAATAATATTCTTTTACTACATTAATTATTATATTAAATTTTAATATTTTTGTTATAAATTCAACTTTTAGTAATTTACACATATTAACTTCATTTAGTTTCTGACATATTTAAATGTATTATTATAAAATATAATTTAAGTATAATGTATATAAAGTCATATTCTTCAAAATATAATGTTAAATATCAAAATAAAATTTAATTTTATTAATATATTAACTCGTTAATCTATTTAAAGATATCTTTCATTACTTATTCAAAAATATTAAATGAAATAGGCTTTTAATTAGGCTAACATGTCATATCAGACTTCTATCAATGTTAAACTCAGACCTAAAAAGTAAGCCTATGACAAGACTTAGACCTTGAATTTTTTGACAAATCATACTCAGATCTAATAAAGCCCACTCGATCCAGCCTATTTTCACCCCCTAGTCATAATGAGGTTTTTATAAATCAACAAAAAATCTTTTTTTAATAAATGAAACAAAGTTTTTCAAAAAGTTTAGATTTTAAATTGTATATTGACGATAAAATTGAAGTATATACTTAAATTTACGTTTATTTTGTTAATTAACATAGGCTTTTGAATTATAATTCTTGACATTTTATTTATAGTTAAAAATGCTCATGCAATATGTAAATTAATGATTAATAATTTTATTCACGTTCATTTTTTAGTTATTCCTTTGTACTTATTATATTCCTATCATAAGGTAATATATATGTTCACTATATAACATAAACAAAAGAAAAGAAACTGTTTATAGCACTTACTTGACCAACAGTAATTGGGGTGTGATAGAAAAAGATGTTTGATTCAGCATTTTTTATATAAAAGTTTGATTAACCAATAACCATCATGATCTAAAAGAAATTACTATAAATAAATTTAGTTACCAATGCAAGCATACCAATTAGTAAAATTATACCGTTTTTTTTAACAGGGTAAACGTAGATTGTACTTCACTATACATTTTTTAAATTTTGTTGTTTCTTATTGTATAAAGGAAAAGCAATTAAGCAACAAAAAGGTAAACATACCTTCACCTCTATTATCATTTAAAAAATGTAAATTAAGAATAAAAAAAACTACTATTTATTGACACTCCATAAAAAATAACAAAGTGTTCTTTATCGACAAACAAATTAGGACAATGATTCATGTAATTTTGTAAAAGTTATAATATATTAATATTTGATTTCAATATTGTAATTGAAAAATTGTAATGAATCACTTTGATTTTACAAAAACCATTAAGTATAATTTTTATAAAATTATAGTAGTTCACTATTTTGTCTATTTCATCGCAAAATTAAAAATACATCAAATATGTGTGTTTTTTTTTCCCCTTGTTTTACTAGGTAATTGAGCTATTTTACAATTATTAATGAGAGAAATAAAGAAACAAAAATCTCCCTGATAGTGACACATTCTATATTTTTTTTTGGATGAGTGATAGTCACACATTCTCCTAGACCAAGTCTCAAACACTACTAATATTATTAGTACCCATTAATTTCCTAATAATAGAGGTGAATAAAAAGGGGCAATATTATATTATTTAAGTCTTAATACAAACTTTAATATTATTATATTAAATATTGTATTTTAAATTCAAATTTAAAATATCGTAATTATTTGAGTTAAGTATAATGTTATTTATTATTTATTCTAAAAAAAATGACAACAATATTTTTTTACTAAAAAAAGTAAGAATATTCATATGAATGACACAATAAAATCCAAACAACATGAAACATCAAACAATTGTGTTTCCTGAGACCAGGGCATGCTACACCAGGTCATTTTCATATTTCAAAATCTTTTTATGAACTTGAAGTCATTTAACTAATTTTCTTTGTTTAAAGTTTTCCCATTGTGGAATTGAGTTTTCAACGCGGTTCCTCTTTAAGAACGGTTCTTTGTGTTGTGTCTTGTAATAACTCTTGTTATAAATAAATAAAGTGTAAATATAATAATAAAATAAAATATTTTATTTTATTTTTTAATTTAATTTCAGATAATATTTTAATTCTTTATTTTTGTTTTTTAATTTAGTCTTTTATTTAATTTTATTATAAAAATTCAAAAATATAAAAAATGAAAATATGAATTTATTTAAAGATTTGAGTTATAATTTTGATAAAATTTACATTATATTGAAGATGATAGTTAATTTTATGAGTTTTATTTGAAAATTTATCAAATTTTCATTAAAAAAAATTTAAATTTATTAATATTTTAAAATATAAAAAATTAAATTATCTAATTAAAATTAAATAAATGATCAAATAAAAATAAATAAACAAATAAATAAATAAAATGATTAAAAAACGGTAGAAGCAGATATCCGTAATAATAACTCGATCGCACATGCCACACGTGACTCCGACCTTGACTTGGTTGCATCTTGTACTGTGTTGACAAATCAATTTCCCTTTGATTTGAAGGTCCGTGATGTCGTGTGATTCATGTTAATAGACTTACCAAATTTGATTCTTTAAAGTGACAGGAAATTCATAAAACAAATCAATTAATAGTTAATAAAATAATTATCAATGATCGGTTACATATATATACATAATATAAGTTATTGATTTGATTTTTATCGATGAATATTAATTATTTTATTATGTAAAGTGAGTTTTTTATTTTAAAATAATATAATTTGAATTAATCAAATGAGTTAAGAAATAGAGTAATAAAGAGATTAGATGTTCCATTTACAGTCTCAACATAATTATAATGATTACTAATAATATTAACATAATATTAATTTTTTCAATAAAAAAATAAATGAGATTGGAACAAATAAATAATGGTACTTGCATTAAGTTGCGGAACAAAACTTGTAATAGTAATTTTCTATCTATATACAATAAGTATATATTATATCGACTCTCGTTGATCATTCGATTGAGATATTGACTTGAGTTATATCTATTTGACAAATTGTATTTTGATAAACAAAATTGATTTTTTTTAATTTATTTAAATAACATTAATCAAATAATTATTTCAATTCTTAAGATTAAGACGATTGTTAATTTATACTTTTAAATATTGGTCTAGATCAAAGTAACCCATCTTATAGTCTACTATAAAATGTGTCATTTTTCTTATTTTCAATTTAATACATACTCTTGTCTCGAATTATGAGTTTTATCAAAGTAACCCATCTTATTACTAGATATTGTCATTATTACTTTCTTTTTTTCAAAATATTTGTATTTTTGTTATTATTACTAATTTAATGCAGAAAATATAGTATAGTCATGCACAAAATTTGTACTAATCCGACTATCTTTGCATTCTATGAACTTAATTTTATAGACCAATAGTATTTGATGTCAAATACATTTAACGAGCGTCATCAAATTCAAAGAATAAAGCCACTGTAAATGACTGAATGACTAAAATATTTAATATCGGAATAAATGATATTAGGACAAGACTTATTATATTTCTTAAAATATTTTTCGTATAATCCTTAACTTAATTTACTATAATTTATCAATTTATAATTTTCTTAAAATATATTATAATCATAAAAAATCCTAAACCCTAAAACATAAAAAATCTATTTTATATTAAGAACCATATGAAAATCAATTAACAAATTTACTTAGGTTTTTTCCATAGTATTATGGATGTGGAAAAATCCTCCCTAAAATTATCTCCTTTTTTTTTCCGCTAAAAATAGTCTTGCAGAAGTAAAATAGTTTGTTGGACTTATTGAAATGAAAGGGCTTCGAATATTTTGGACCCAAAATGGAAACCGTAGGGGGAGTTTTGTACCAGGCACCCCCCCAATTTGACCTGCCACCCCCCACTATTTTCTAAAAACTAAAATACCCTTTTGTAAAACAATATAATATTATTTTAAAAATTACCATTCAGATTTCACACCCCACCACCTTCGAAAATTTACAAAAAAAAATGTTGGATTCGAAACTTTAAATTTTCGAAATGAATTTTAGTAAGTTACTCGAAAATTTTGCTATTTTAAAACCTTCGAAATGCAGTTTATTTAAAAAAAAGACAAACTTTCGAAACTTTGGATAAATGCCAAATTTTCGAAATAGACAGTATTCGAAACTTTGCTTGCATTTGAAAGTTTCGAAATAGAGTTATGCTTCGAACATTTGGCTTTTGATGAAACCTTCGAAATGTAGTTTCGAAACATACGAATCTTCGAAATGCATTTTCTACTTCGGAAGTTTGCTTTTTCACCAAAGTTTCGAAATGCATTTTGTTCTTCGAAAGTTTCATTTTTCACAAACTTTCGAAATGTAAGAATGTATCGAACGTTTCATTTAGTTAAAGTTTCGAAATGTATTTTATTATTTTTTTAAATTCAATATTTATGTTAGAAATTATTTTTAAATGTTTTTTAAATTAAATATTTAAAATATTATATTTAATTAAATTTGTTACTAATTTTAAAATTAGGTATGAG
>NC_021166.2:58008497-58050283 GCF_000331145.2 Cicer arietinum | reverse complement strand
CCGTTTCGAACATTTCCCAGTTCAAACCTTCGAAACTGGGTTTCGAACATTTCCCAGATTCAAACTTTCGAAACTGGGTTTCGAACATTTCCCAGATTCAAACTTTCGAAACTGGGTTTCGAACATTTCCCAGATTCAAACTTTCGAAACTGGGTTTCGAACATTTCCCAGATTCAAACTTTCGAAACTGGGTTTCGAACATTTCCCAGATTCAAACTTTCGAAACTGGGTTTCGAACATTTCCCAGATTCAAACTTTCGAAACTGGGTTTCGAACATTTCCCAGATTCAAACTTTCGAAACTGGGTTTCGAACATTTCCCAGATCCAAACTTTCGAACAAGCGTTTCGAAACTTTCCCAGAACTTTCGAAAGTTTCACCTGGCATTGCATTTCGAAGATTTCAATTCAAGAAACTTTCGAAAGTTTCTCGTTTCGAAGATTTCCAAAAGTTCGAGGAATGCATTTCGAAGGTTTCATATTCAAGGAAACTTTCGAAACTTCTGGAATTGAATCATACAAATGCATTTCGAAATTTTCAAAAACTGCAAATTTTCGAATGGGAACTTACTTTTGCGTTTCGAATGTTTGAGATCTTCGAAGGTAAGGTTGATTCTGGATCGAATATTTGAAATGTTCGAATGATTTGGTGAAAAGTGTGGGTAAAATTTTTTTTTGGTTTTTATATATGTGATAGAGGGTAAAATTGTCTTTTACGCATAACTGGGGGGGTGGCAGGTCAAATTGGGGGGGTGCCTGGTACAAAACTCCCGTAGGGGACTATAATTCTTCTTCGGGTCAAAATCAATTGGCCCAGTCGGCTAGTTTAATTTAAGACTTTAATTTTTATTTTGTTTAACATTAAGTAACTTAAGTTTTGAAAAACTTAACCCCAAAAAAGGCTTATATCATTTACACAAAAAAGATGCAAGAAAAAGGACTCATATTCCATACATCACCCGTTAAGATAGTTGGCTTTTGTACCCCTCAATTTATCTTATATTTTCTCATTTAAAAAAATTATGTTTAAAATGTCCAAACTACCCTTAATAAAACTTTAAAAATTTAAAAGAATTTTTTTTACCGGAAATTTCATGATAAATGAAATTTCTGGTAGTTATAAATGAAAGAATTTTTTACCGGAAATTTTAGGATGAATGAAATTTCCGGCAGTTATAAATGAAATTTTCGGTAGTTATAAATGAAAAAAATTGTTTATCGGAAATTTCAGGATGAATGAAATTTCCGGTAGTTATAAATGAAAATTTTTTTTACCAGAAATTTTAGAATGAATGAAATTTCTAGCAGTTATCATTATTATTATTATTATTATTATTATTATTATTATTATTATTATTATTATTATTATTATTATTATTATTATTATGTTGTTTGTTTTGACTCATCTATTTAACTGTATTTTTTTTCTATAATTTAATTTATTTTATTTTAATAATAGAATTTTGATTTTTTAATAATTATTTTTAATTTATTTAAAAAATCAAAATACTATTAATAACAAAAATTAAATTGAAGAAAAAAAATACATCCTAAAATTTTGCGACAAACAAAACGTGTCCCTAATATTTTGCCACAAACATTCATCCTAAAATCAAATGGTTGACAAAATGTGCCACAAACAAAACGTGTCCCATAATATTTTGCCTATAAAATAACAACATATTTTCTTAACAACTCACTCCTATTTTTATTGCGAATATTTTATAAAATAACAACTTATTTTCTTAACAACTCTCTCCTATTTTTATTCCAATCAAATAAAAAAATTAATAAAATATTGTTAATATAATTAAAAAATAATAATAAAAATATTTAAATAATATATAAAGTTTTAATAATATAATTTACTTTACTTTATTATTATTATTACTTTTATTATTAATATAATTTATTTTATTAATTAATTTATAAATAATATTCGGTATTCATTTATAACTACCGGAAATTTCAAAAATGAAATTTTCGGTATTCATTTATAACTACCGGAAATTTCATTCATTAAACAACATTTTTTCATTTATAACTATCGGAAATTTCATTCATAATAAAATTTTCGGTAAAAAAAATTCTTTTAAATTTTTACAGTTTTATCAAGGGTAGTTTGGACATTTAAAAATAAAATTTTTAAATGAGCGGTACAAAATTAATTGAGGGGTACAAAAGCCAACTTTCCCATCAAAGTCATCACTTTTATTATTTAGAGCATAGAAGATTATTAATGCTTGAAATTGTCATCAATGCATCCTTAATGGAAAAGTTAAGACTCATGACTTTATTATTATCTTATGTTGTACGTCATTCTAACATAAAAGAAGATATAAAATATTGGGGTAGTTGCCAACAACTAATTGTTTTATTTGTTTTGCATAATAAATTTAAGGCTAAATTACATTTGTGGTCCTTTAACTTAATTTCAGGTAACGTTTTAGTCCTTTATCTTTTTTTTTTCGACTTGGTCCTTTATTTTAATTTTAAGTGACAATTTGATATTTTATATTTTAAAATTTCAACAATGATATCCTTTTTTATACAAAAATTCAAAAAAAAAAATTCAATCAAAACTCATAAAATTAATTATATTCTTCAATATAATACAAATTTCATCAAATTCGTAACGCAAATCTTCAAATAAACTCATATTTTCATACTTTATTTGATATTTTTAGGAATAAAGGACTAAACCGGGAAAAAAAAAAGATAAATGACTAAAACGTTACCTGAAATTAAGTTAAGGGACCACGAATGTAATTTAGCCTAAATTTAAACAAATATATATTAGCAATAAACTTGATAAATACTTTATAATTCAAAACTTGAGAAAGAAAAGTGAGACTACAAAAGTAATGAAAATAAAAAAGAAAATATGATAGTGTGTTAGAAAGAAATAAAAAAAACACAAATTGTAAATGATATTTTTCCATTATAAATCAATAGTTATGATGGAAAAGAGAGCAAAAACGTTAAAAAAATGTTTGCAAAATTAAGCATCAAATTATGAATTAAAGTTCACATAAACATTAAATCAAATAAGTGGTGGATGCAAAAGTAAAAAGAAAAAGTTTACACCAAAACATATATTCGATATTAAATAATCAATTCTCATTTGTTCTTGAATGAAAATAAAAAGACATTTATATGATTTTTTTGTCTAGATAAATCCTCTCAATTTTAGAGAAAGTTTTTCTTAAAAATAATACTGCTATATAAAATTTCACCTTAAAGAAAAGTTATTTTATTGTTACGATTAGTATATAAATACTGTTTTAAATAGTTAAACATGAGAATGACTTTGTGTCTCTAATTAATGAACCAATAATAAAGTTAATTAAACCAATAATATAATTTCAATAAAATATATTTTCTTAAATTAATAGTAAATAAAAACTAATAAATATATATATTTATAAAATATATTTCAATTAATAAATTTTAAAATTATTATATTAAATATCATATATTAAATTCAAATTCAGAATTTTCCTTGTGTGTGCGATTTTAACATTTCTTCTTAAAAAAAAAAAAAAAAGAAAAGAAAAAACTAGTGAAACCATGGAAAATAAGTTGAATAAATGAGGGACATGGCATTAGGATTAGGAAGAGTAAATATCTAACTTACACACAAAAAAATACTATCGTTTCATTGCAATAACCTCAAAACTCAAACGTTGTTCGGATCACATCAATGGCAGAAATGGAACCCAAACCAAAAGATTCGCTTTCAGGTATCGTCGTCTTTTCCTTTGTTCTGTTTACAATTAATGTTCTTATACTTCATCTTTCATCTGTTGGCATTTCTGATTTTGTTACCTTAATTAGTTTCAATTGAATAATTACAAGTTATTGTTGAAATTTATCATAATAACGCGATAATACCCTTTGATAATTAGAATTAGAAGTTGTATTGTCTAAGCTATGATGATGAAGAAAGAAATAAACATTTGATTGAGAAAAATCTTGAGGGAAGATGGAACTCTGAGAAAAGGGAAATTTTTTATATATGTGTATGTGTTAATTACCCATATAATACACACCAAAATTCCATTTATGGCTTTTGTTTTTGAATTCTAATGAGTTTTTCTGCTTCCCCATTGCTGAAAGTTGTTTTCTTTTTGGTTGTGGCCTTGTGGGGTAGGTATGGAGGATATTTTATTTTATTTTTTTGAAAGGGGTATGTAAGTTTTTTGTTTGCTGTCAAATGGAGATTAGAACGTGTTAGATACATGTTAGAATTGGTTTAAAAGTACTTACAAGTTAGTTATGATTAGATGCAAGTTGCTTATGTTAACTAACTTAGAAACATTATATAAAAGTGTATCATACCCTAATTGTAATTTAATCATATTTTTCATACTATCAACTTCAAGTTCAATATTTCTCTCTTTCTTGCGTTCAATCATGTTTCTCAACAGGACGTGTGAACCTATGAGCTCATGCACACTACCCAAATCTCTCCTTATTAGACCAATCATAGTGACATATATGGAAGTTATTTGATTTCTTATAGTGTGTTTGAAAAACAGCTTTGCATTAGACATGTTGTGAGTTGAAGCTCTATGAGGTAGCTTCCAAACATATGTGCTATAAGGTAGCTTCCAATTTTCTGCTGTGATGGGTATATACCATGGGCTTGTGGATCCACAAGGTGGACTCCATAGGGGATAGGTCTTGTCCCAATTTGAAACAATACATTATTCATAGGTGAATGTTTATAAGGATAGTTTTAAGTTAGAGGTCCTTGGTTCCAATCTTATTCAAGTCCTGTAAAGACCAAGTGAATCAATACAATACTCAGACAAGATTCTCTCCGAAAGAGAGAACATGTGTGGATATTCATTAATAAAACATGATAAATAATTATTGGTTTTAGCTTTTAGGTATATATGGGAACTAGTTATTGCAGTACATTCTAAACATATATGATATGGCAATTGATTTTTATAACTGATTTGGTTTAAACTCTAAACCTCCTTTATGTATTCTGCTTCATTTTGAAAGAACATGATGTGAAATCTCCAAACATTCTTGAGCGAGCTAAGGAGGAGATTGAGGCGGTTTTTAATCACGACAAAGTGCCTCACCATCACAAAGAAACTCATGGTAGAAATGATGACATTGATGAGGGAACTTCTGTTGAAGAAGTCAAAGCTCCCAGTGTGTTTGAAAGGGTGAAAGAGGAAATTGAAGCTGTGGTTGAGGCCATTCTTCCAAAGAAAGAATCTAATGACTCCCCAAAGTGATTCCTATTAATAACTAGCTAGCGTGTACCTTTTATTATTTTGTAATAAAGAGTGTCAAGCTTGTATCTTAACACTTTTAACCATCAAAACTACTATGTTTGCTTTGTTTATGTTTCCTTTAGATATGAAAACTAAATTATTATTCTTTTTTTAATTTTCATTTGGATGCTGAATACTTTTGTTTTCAGAAAAGAAAAAAAATTGCCCTTTGGACTGTTTCATTATCAATGTTAAAGTTCTGTGTAGACTCTGATCTGTTTCCTCATCTAGTTTATCAGCAAGATTCAAAATTCACTATGTTTTCTCTGCTTTATTGGTGGTTAATTTGTAAGAACAACACATTTATCTCCACATGGCTCCTGCAAATGAAATAAAATTCGGGGTAACTAATCTATGGATGTTTAACAACATTGAACTCTAATGGCTAAATATATTATGGAAGAGACCGGTCTCCTACAATACGACATATCACTCTATGTTAGGATTACTTCTTGTGGGAAGCATGTGGATTAGTCCAAATGTAGTATACTAACATTGTATTTTCCTCTTGCAAACCAATAATTTTGCTTTCAAATTTATATCTTAATGAAAAATTTATAATGATAAAGGTGATCTTGCTGAAAACCCCAAAGTATCTCAATGGACAGAGAAAGGTTATGTTTGACTTGCATGTGGTAAAGGTTATCTTTGACTGGCAGGTGGTATTGCATTCATGTTGGCATTTTGTTGTCTTAAGTTGGGGATATTAATATAGTAGCTCTAGTTCATGTTACTCTTTGACTTGCATGTATGGTTTTGCGGTAGGATTAAGAAAATCATGGTGGTTCATATTGTGATTTTGTTAAATTTACAGTAAAACTAAACATACTAATTTTGAATAGTTTTTAAAGGAAACCATTATAATTATGTCTTTGGGAGGGCAATGGTTTAACAGAGTATGTCTACAAATTTTGATTATTTGAATCTAACTATGAGATTAACCCACGCTAAGACGCTTAGATCACAACTTAAATATCTTTGTATTTGCTTAAGAGTGTGTTATGTAGAAATCGAGCATCCGTTATTCTCACAAGTTCAACACTAATTAATACAAGTTAGTATACCGTATACATGAGGGATGGCAATGGGTAGGGTTTGGGTAGGGTACTATAGTACTCGTCCTCATACCCGCAATTTAAAAAAAGACTCTACCCGTGCCCGTACTTTCTTGGGTATCAACTTTAATATCCATACCTTACCCTCTCGGTAATTAAGTGCCCGTACCGATACCCGTTACCCACACTTTAACTAAAAAAAATCGATAAATAAATGATATTATTGTGATTAAATTTAAAAATTATTCAAATATCTTAAATCCAATCATAAAATATTATAAACCAAAATATTTTCTAACTCAACATTTCAAATGAACACTGGTTACAATACAAATTTAAATATCTATAATAATATTTTGTGAAATTGCAAGTCATACGACAATATTATCTTAGATAATTGATACAAAGTTGCAAGTATAATTATAAAGTCACGATTAATAAGATGTATTAGTTATAAAATTACAATTATTTACTATTAATTATCATAATAAGATTCTTAAAAAATTTGCAAACGTTTATGTTTCAATTATAAATATTGTAATAGTCCAATGATATTAATAGATGTTAAAACATAAAAAGAAAACAATTAATTAAACTAAACACTAATATAATAAATAAATAAATAACTAAATAAATAAATAAATAATATATTTATATAAGTGCGGGTGCGGGGCGGAGTGGGTACTATAGTACTCGTACCCGCACCCATACCCGCTTAATTTTGCGGGTAATTACTCGTCCCCATGCCCATACCCATTATGCGGGTTTTTACCCTACCCATTGTGGGTTTTTTTTGCAGGTACCCACTGGGTATAGGTCTAATTGCCAGTCATTATATAATGTGGTTGTTAAACATAAAGTGTTAATTTATAAGCAATTTTTCACTTTCAAGCAAATATATAGAGCACAAAAGCAAGGAACCATTTTTAGTTAATACAGAAACATCACCAAGAAACTAGAAAAACTGCACCTAAGTAGAGTTTATTTGTCTTAAAGACATAAACCTACATGAAATTCCAAGTTTGTAATTTTCTTTCCTAGTTAACGTCACCACAATAACCAAACATTCATGCACAAGATCCAACTCACAACACTTACCTTTTTTCTCCCTCAATGTCTTATCTTAACTCCTTTTCAGCAGCCCTAAACACTAAAACCATCACTAGGGGTCTTTTTCTATCACTATTTTGGCAACAAAAATAAAATAAGTTATTGTAGATTATTAGTAGGTAGATATAACATCAGATTAATTGATTCCTTGACTACATATCACATCAATATATGAAAGAACCTTTTACTCAAATCATAAAGCTGCCCTATAAGTAAATAATTCTCAGACAATGATGTACCCCCACCTTAAGAAAACATGTATTTATAGGTGTATTTGTTGTTTACTTGTACCTTTTCCTCTGGTTTCCCTTTAACTTGACTGATTGATGACTTATTTTGTGTCATTTTGACCAAGCTTTATACAACATCACCAAGTTTATCTATTGTCTATCTTTGTGAAATGTTTGTTATCACACAAAATGACCTGCCTGCAGTCCATTACAGTACAAAGTTTCCTACTTTATTATGCCTAACTAATAAGCAATTATTTTGGTCTTTCAAATATTGAGATAGTGTTATTATGATACTTTTTTTGGACAAAATTGTTATTATATGTGTATTTATTTGTTACTTTAGTCTTGAATATGTATTCTTTTTTTCATTTTAGTCCACAAAATCATCTTATTCAAATATGGTTTTATAATTTCAATTCATTTTTAGACTATTTTAATACCGGTTCATACATTAAAGAATTAAAATTATAATTTTTTATATTCATATTATAAATACGAAGTATTCACTATTCTTTGAAATTGATTAATCTTAGTCGAATAACTTGTTTGATATAAAAAGTTAGAGTGTCAAATAGGTTGACCTCAGAATAGCCCGCTCTAGACAAAAGGGCTGTACACATGAATATGTTTGTTAGACTCGACCTAATTTGTTATGGTGCTGCGTTTTATCAAGATTGGTTTGCCCATTGGACTATACGAACTAACAATTCGACCTATTTTTCTTGATATTTTTTATTTTAATAATAAAAATTAAAACACAAAAACATCCTCAATCATTTATTCTTAGTAAAGACAATAAAATAAAATTATAACAAATAAAACCATCACCACATAGAGTCTAGTCTTGTTCAATTTTCAAAGGAGGAGAGTGGAGTCGAAATCAATGTTGGTTTTGGTCGACAGATGACTGTTACACATGGAGCTGAATCGACGAAGATGCTGGACTGACGATTCTAGTCTTGGCTGAAGGTTGAAGTATCACAACAATCCTATGTTGTTTTTGGCTTTTAGTGGAATACATTTTCTTGGTGTTTTAGTAAATTAAGTTTTCTTATATTTCTTAATTGTGGTTGGCTTATTACTTTTGTTTTTCAAAATCAGCTCAAAAATGTAACTTTTTTTAAAATCAATAAAAAAACTATTATTTGCGTCATCTCAAATTTACTGATAATAATTTTTTCTAGGAATTATTATATTTTTTAATTGCAGTGAGTTAACCCATAGCCTATTGAACCGACCTATCCCAAATCCATTTTTTATGTGGACTAAATTGCCCAAGCCAAAAAAATCATTAATTTTTTTGTCTTTTTTTTATTTAAAATACGGCATATATTAATAGCTGAACCAAACAACCCAATCCATTTTAATAGTTCTACACAAAATAAGCTCTCATCTCAACTAAATTTTCTCGATACACAAACACCAGAGATCAAACATTTACCATTTGAGCCCGAGCAGCCAAACCCTTACTACTCTACCCAATTGAATTCTTCAATTTATTTATTGAGAAATGAATATCTGCTTTATATATATTTTTTTGTTGAAGTGCTTTATATATATCCAAAAACATATTAACTGAACTCTTCATAATTTGTTTTTGAGAAATGAAGATACTCTTATCTCCTATTACTCATTATTTTAATTACAATTTCACTCCTCTAGTGAACTTCACCCATTCTGTATAAAAAGCTCACATTGCGCATGCTGTTATTTTTGCTTTCATCATTTGTGGCTTTTGAACCATAACATAATAATAAATGATGTAACCAGAATATGGTCCAACATTAAATGTAGTAAAAATATCAAGCAGGAGAGAATGTACACCAAAATTTAATGCCAACTAGTAAAGGAATAGTCCATATTGGAAGTTAGTGAAGAGATAACAACCAACCTTTAGAAAGTTGAGAATAGTACCTTATTTATTTATTAACAAACTCATTAATTTCTTTTTCTTTCCTGCAGAACTGTATGTCTCAGAGGCTGATGCTTTTTTCTACTTCGTTTAACTGGCTCTCTGTCCTTTGATTTCTTTCTTCCCTATATGGTAATGTAGCATCAGAAATAGGGAAAGTAGTGTAAGTGTCTAGTGTATGCATCAAACATTATTATTAATATATCACTCTCTTATAAGATTTTTTTCAAATTTTTTTATATTATGAAATAATAAAAAAATTCACACGTAATTGTGAGGTTTTGAATTTAAACTCGAAACATAATATTCAATATAATAATATTGATATTTGTTAATTAAATTAAACTCTTATAGATAATTTCTTTCAAATTATTACCTCAATTAATTATTATTTTTTATCAACATACTTTGATAATTATGCAACATGTTTTTCTTCTACAATATGTAATGAATATTATAACATAAACATAAATCAATTCTCTTTCTTACAAAATAAACTTATAAACCATATTATTTTACTAATACTATCAATTTCTTAAATTCTTGTGATTTAATTAACAAAATCCTATTATATATAATAACAGTGGTAAATATTTTTTTATAAAAAGAAAAATTTATGAGATAATAATAATAATAATTAATCATAGAGGTGTTGCAGGTGGTTCTGACAAAATCAGACCCAAAAGGGGTGCTGTCATTCTGAAATAATGGACCACCATATATAGTACTACTACTTTAGATTGATTTGAAAGAGAAAGCTTTTTTTGGCTTGTATTGAAAGGTAAGTTATCCAAGGTTAGAGTCATAAAGATTAAAGACAGTGGAAGAAAAAAAAAAGACTAGACCTTACTAGTTCCTATCCTATAGTGAGTTGTCAAATGTAAAAAAATTTGCTGAGGTTTTTAACTGTTTGACAAAGAAACAAAAAAATCATTTGCTTGTGAAGCAAAAATCTGTCGGCCAATTCAAAGGTTTTAAACAGTTGCCTTGGAATGTTTGGGGGTCCTGCCCTGTTTTTTGGGATTTGCAACTTCAAAACTCATTTGGTACCCTTTATATTACTCTCTCTTCATATATTCATTCTACCAATCCTGCTTAATTAACCATTTATTATTCTACTTATTATTTGAATTCCAAAACCTCTCTTACAAACAAATATATATTATCATCACATTCATCATTTGAAGATACAAAATGAAGGGGAGATTCTTCTTTTTTCTGCTAACTCTGCAAATAGTGAGTTTTGTTTCTGTAGCAAAGAGGCCTTTTCTTTCAACTCATCATGGCATTCCACATCAAGGTTAGTTTCACACACAAAAAAAAACACATTTATAAGGCTTCAACTTAGTGCATGTTTAGAATTATCATGAGTTTAATGAAATGACAATATTACTGTGATTTTGTTAAGACCTTAGAGTATAATTTTTGTGTATTCACTGTAAATTCAAACGTGCATATGTTAACTCTTTTAACTCCTTTATTTTTTGCAGCTCTAGAAAAGTCTCCAAAGGCTTCACCACCTTATACCATTGAATCAAATAAGGTAGGTACTAATATAATTATATAATGTTCATGAGCTTATTATTATTATTTTCTTTGGTGTACTAGCTAGTGATGACCAAGTATATATTAATTAATATTTTGAGTTGGTGTTTATAATTTTGGTTTTAGTTGAAGGGTATAATGGGAATAGAAGGTATGTCAGAGAGAAGGGAAGAAGCAAATGATAGAGGAGTGAGTAAAATAGGATCAAGTCCACCAAGCTGTGAGCACAAATGCTATGGTTGTTTTCCATGTGAAGCTATACAAGTGCCAAGCACAAGCAGCCATTTGGGTATCATGTATGCAAATTATGAGCCTGAGAGTTGGAAATGCAAGTGTGGTCCTTCTTTCTATAGTCCATGAATTCATATTCTCCATTTTAGTTCATTATCCACTAAATATTAATGTAATTGGTTTTTATTTTTTTTTTTATTTTTTTTTTTATCTCATTCACTTCCTATGTAGTTTGTAAAAACCTCATATTCAAAAGAATTTTGGTTATCCAACAACAAAAACAAGAATTTTGGTTAATCATGATTATTATTATAAATTTTTAATCATTGTTAAACATATCACTATCAATAAATAATGTGTTCAAAATAATCATTTTTTTTACTACTTCCAATTTTATGTATAAGAGAAAATTAAATCAACAAAAAAAGATGTATTTAATTCAAATTTTAGATTAAATATATCAATATTTGGTAATGTACTTTTCTTTTATATATATATGATTAAATGTAATAATAAAAAGAGTTGATAATACTTTATTTAGTTTTAATAAGTGGTTTTGATTTATATATTTGAAGGTAGCTACTTTTTTTTTTATTAAGATTTACGCTCACTATTGACTTAAGAATACCTTGTGAAAAATGAAAACAAAAAGTATATGCATGTTTTCATTCTATGTTGCAAAATGAAGTATAGTGTTTTGGGGAGGAGCTAGTGTATAAATTTGCCGTTCCAAACTTTGCAATCTACCATCATTTCATGGATTACCTATATCATGTTAGTTTGTGTTTATAATTGTTTCATAAATTGTAAACATATTTTGACATTTTCTTATTTTTTATTATTCACTCCAAGTGTCACTTTAGTAGAATAAAATGATGTTAAAATAAACGTCATTTTATATTTTCAATATAAGATAGTTAATTTATTTCAATTATTTCATTTAACTAATATGATGTACACTATTTTCAAAACATTGTATTTCACTTTGCATTTCTGATAGTAAAAACACATAAGTTGTTAATAAAGATAATTTTATAAAATTATTATTTTTTTATTATAATTTATTATCATTTTTTCTTAAAAATAATTTATTTCCATTGGATTTTACTTATCTAGCTCAAATATTGGAAGAAAAATACGTGTATTTAATAATTATCATTTTTAAAAAGAGAAAATAGTTTGGTTAATTATTTGAGAATTTAACCTAGTAAAGGATTTCCATAATTAGAAAATATTTGAGCTCAGATAAACTAAAACAAATCTAAAGCAAAAGCATATGGCACAGTCTACGGTGAGCCATATTTGAATTGAATCATTTTGGGCAACATTAGACATAAGTTAATATTCACTTTCACACATTCGTTAAAAACTGTTCTGTTTTTGTTATCTCACACATCACACGCAGCATTTGGGTAGAGGCAAAGTCTATGAAAACTTAGTGCCTTGATTCGAGTCTTCTAAGGATACAAAAGACGGTCCAAATAATAATAATGATGATGTTATGCTATTATCTATAAGTTCATAGCCAACAGTTTAAAAAGCATTGCCAACCTGCTTGCATCAGAACACAAACTGGCAGTACTTAT
The DNA here is from genome assembly GCF_000331145.2 of Cicer arietinum. Taxonomy (NCBI): domain Eukaryota; kingdom Viridiplantae; phylum Streptophyta; class Magnoliopsida; order Fabales; family Fabaceae; genus Cicer; species Cicer arietinum. The sequence continues at coordinate 58,037,316 of NC_021166.2, read as the reverse complement.
CAAGCCTGTAGTGAGGCGTGATGCTGCATCAACAAGTAATTAAAGTTTGGTACCTACAAAATATATTATTATATAAATTTTGTTAGGAGGTAGCAGTAGTATGTAAGAGATTTCAATTCTAAATCCACGTGTATTTTTATTTTATTAAAAACATTAAGAATTCGTTTGTTATATAAATTAATAGGTGACAATACAAATTTAAGGGTTTTTAAAATAAAAAATAATGTATGTTTAATTTAATAGCATAATACACTATAATACACTAGGAGTCATACGAGAGTTTAGTGGTTAACAGGGATAACAACATATTCTGAGAAGTATTTATATCCACTTTGTACTTTAATCGTCTCATTAGTAATATTATTGTAATTTTTAAATTTGATATATATGTATATATTGAATAGACTTAATATTTTTTTAAATATTAAAAATTATAATCTCATTTCTATAGACACTACGCCAAAAATGACATTTAATAACACTCCTTTTACAGCGCTTGCTAAATACAAGCGCTGTTGTAAGTATATTTTAAAACTAACGGAGCCTTTTACAGCGCTTTTTTGACAAGCGCTGTAAAAAAAACGTTGTTGTAGGGTCATATAGCGTTTGCGCATAATGTTATAAGGCTTTTACAGCGCTTTTCGCAAAAACGCTGTAAAATGAAGCGCTTTCGTGTATTATTTTACAGCGCTTCTTTCACAAGCGCTGTAAAATACATCGCTTTCAATCAATTTAACTACATATTACAACGCTTTTTGTACAAGCGTTGTAAAATACACGCGCTTTCAAATATTTGAACTACCTATTACAGCGCTTTTTTTACAAGCGCTGTAAAATACATGCGCTTTCAATCAATTTAACTACCTATTACAGCGCTTTTTGTACATGCGCGGTAAAATACAAGCGCTTTCAAATAAATATAATTTACTTTTAAAACAAATTTACGAACCCTCATCACCTCTACTCTGGGAACCCTCATATCCTCTACGTACTGTGCAGCCATCTACGTTGTCTCAGGTATTTTTTAATTTGTTTTTGTCAAAAAATCTATAGTTTTTTAATAATTGAAAACTAAAAATTGTTATATATATATATTAAATCTCTTTTTTTTGAAATTTGTTGACCTGTTCTGTTTTGAAATCTTTTCTGTTTTGAATTTGTTATTAGATATGTTGATATTGGTTTCTTTTTGAAACTTGTTGATATGTTTTGAAAGCTTATTATTTTTGTAAATGCATTTATATAGGTCGTATAATATGGATAAGAAATGAATATATGTCAATCGATTGTCAAAAGAGTATGAAAATGGAGTGAAAGAGTTTGTTGAGTTTGCAGTGAAGAATGCAAAAGATCCAAATAGAGTCGTTTGTCCTTGTTTAAAATGTTGTTTTGGAAAACGTGTTAGAGAAGATGAATTAGAAGGACATCTAGTATGTAATGGAATTGATCAAAGCTACACATGTTGGATAAGACACGGTGAGAAAAAAAAAAGGAAGCATTAATTTTGAGAATAGTTCGACATATGCTTCAACTGACTTCGATACAGATACATATGAGCTAGACCAAGTTGATGAGACCGCAAAAGCAGTTGAAGAAGATCTTCGAGATTGTCCTAAAATGTTTGAAAGTTTGTTGAGTGATGCAGAGAAAGAATTATATAATGGTTGTACTAAATTCACAAGACTGTCGGCGATATTAAAGTTGTATAACTTAAAAGCGAGTAATGGATGGTCTGATAAAAGCTTTACAGAATTATTAACACTCATAAAAGATATGTTGCCAGATGATAATGAACTTCCCAGTCGAACCTACGAGGCTAAACGGATTTTGTGTTCTATTGGAATGAGTTACGAAAGGATTCATGCGTGTCCTAACGATTGCATTTTATTTCGAAACGAATATGAACTACTTAAGGCGTGTCCGAAATGCAATGTCTCTCGATATAAGAAGAAAAAATCTACTCCAGCAAAAGTCGTGTGGTATTTTCCTATAATACCAAGATTTAGGCGCATGTATCGCAGTGAAGAAGATTCAAAACACTTGACATGACATGCAAATGAAAGAATTAGAGATGAAATGTTTTGACACCCTGCAGATTCCCCACAATGGGCAAAAATTGATCACGAGTATCCTGAATTCGGGAGAGAGTCAAGAAATCTAAGACTTGCACTTTCTACTGATGAAATGAATCCACATGGTCTTCAAAGCATCTCACATAGCACGTGGCCTGTGATTTTGGTAATATATAACCTACCTCCATGGTTATGTATGCAGCGTAAGTTTATGATGTTGTCTCTGTTAATTTCTGGACCCAAACAACCGGGAATGATATCGACGTATACTTGACTCCTTTAATTGAAGATTTAAAACGTATGTGAGAGACAAGTGTGGAAGTTTATGATGGGTATAAGAAATAATGTTTCAATTTGAGGGCTATGTTGTTCGGCACAATTAACGATTTTCCAGCATATGGTAATTTATCAGGATTAAAGGTCAGTGTGCATGTCCTATATGTGAAGAGAGTACAAATTAGATGCGGTTGAAACATTGTAAGAAGAATGTGTTTCTTGGACATCGTAGATTTTTACCTTATAGCCATCAGTATCGTGGGTGGAGAAATGCATTCAATGGAAAATCAGAGGAAGGTAAAGCTCCTTCAGCACCGACTGGAGATCAAATACTTGAAAAAGTACAAGATTTGACCAATAAATTTGGCAAACCTTTTGCGAGAGAGCTGGTCAAAACTGGATGGAAGAAAAAGTCAATTTTCTTTGAATTGCCATCTTGGAAGTCATTGTATATAAGACATTTCCTCGATGTGATGCATATTGAAAAAAATGTATTTGATAGTGTTATTGGTACGTTACTCAATGTTCCAGGAAAGTCTAAAGATGACATCAACGCAAGATTGAACTTGGTCGATATGGGAATAAGAAATGAAATGGGTTCCGTAAAGAAAGGAAATCGCACATATCTACCTCCAGCCGCTCATACTCTATCTAGAAAGGAAAAAATTGTTTTATGTAAATTTCTACACGAAGTTAAAGTTCCAGAAGGATACTCTTCAAACATTAAAAATTTGGTTTGTATGAAAGACCTCAAGTTAAAAGGTTTGAAGACCCATGATTGTCATATTCTAATGGAGCATTTGCTACCAATAGGTATACGTTCCATTTTACCTGAAAAAGTTCGACTAGCCTTAACTAGATTATGTTTCTTCTTCAGGGAAATTTGTAGTAAAGTGATCGACCCTCAGAAATTACCGACATTGCAGAGGGAAATTGTTGTTACTTTGTGTGAGCTTGAATTGTATTTCCCACCCTCGTTTTTTGATATAATGGTTCACCTTACTGTTCATCTGGTTAAGGAGACACAACTTTGTGGGCCAACTTATATGAGATGGATGTATCCGATAGAACGATATATGAAAATATTAAAAGGGTACGTAAAAAGTAGAAGTCGACCAGAAGGTTGTATTGCTGAACGATACATTGTTGAAGAGGCTGCTGAATTTTGTACTGAATATCTGTCCAATGTTGAATCCATAGGGCTTCCCATGTCTCGTCATTCGGGAAAAATATCAGGAGAAGGGATAATTGGAAGGAGACTACTGACTATATCAAGGACATAATGGGAGGTGGCACAATTGTATGTTCTGCACAATGATGATGAGGTTCAACCGTATGTTACAATACACATGGATCAGTTATCTCGTTTGAACATGAATAGGAATCAAAATTGGATAACTCGAGAGCACAATCGAAGTTTTGTAACATGGTTAAAAAATCACATAATGTCAAAATTTGATATAGACCCCGGATCAATTTCAAATAGATTGAGGTGGCTAGCAAATGGTCCGAGCTTACATGTCTTTTCTTACACTGGTTATGTTATTAACGGCTACACATTTTATACCAAAGAACAAGATGATCAAACCACTATGCAAAATAGCGGAGTCACTCTCGTAGCTGAAGCGATGCATGTCTCAAGTGCAAAAGACAAAAACTCAATATATGCAAATCTATCATATTTTGGGGTTATTGAGCGCATATGGAAGTTAGACTACACAATGTTTCGTGTTCTCATATTTTGTTGCAAGTGGTTCGATAATAATAATGGCGCTCGGATTGATGGGTCAGGATTCTTGCTTGTCGATTTTAATAGGGTGGGATACAAAGACGAGCCTTTTATTTTAGCGTCGCAAGCTCAACAAGTGTTTTATGTCACTGATCCTTCTGATGATAAATGGTCTGTTGTCCTATCGACCAATAAAATAAGTGATGATAACAATAATGATGAAGATGTTGGTAATGATATTTTATTTGCAACATCACAACAACCACATGAAATTGATTCAACTGATGATGGTTTATATCTTAGAGATGATCATGATGAGGGAATTTGGATTAATCCATTTTCGTATTGTAAATGGACAAACAAATGTGAATCCCACAAAGAAAAGAAGAAGGGCATCGTAATGTACATATTTAATTGTTTTATATAAGCCATGCATCTAATCTGAAATGTGTTAATGTAAATATGCATGTAATCTGAACTGTGTTAATGTAAATATGCATGTAATCTGAATTGAGTGTTTTATACTAAGTTCTGATTAATTTATTTTCTGATTAATTTGTTTTCTGCTTATATTTAGCTTAATTTGAGTGTTTTATACCAAATTCATGTAACAATGAGTGTTTTATATTTAGCTTGATTTACATGAACTGAACTAAATATAAATTAGTAATTTACATGAACTGAACTGAACAGAGAGATTCTCTTTTGCTCAGTGCATATATAGATTCTTCAGAAGTTCTCATTTTTAATAATTCATCATCTCCTAAAGTATTGTGATAAAGATAATGATAACAATGTTTTTAATCCAATAAACAATGATAACAATGTTTTTAATGTCATCTGAATTGAGTGTTTTATACTAAGTTCTGATTAATTTATTTTCTGCTTATATTTAGCTTGATTTGAGTGTTTTATACCAAGTTCATGTAACAATGAGTGTTTTATATTTAGCTTGATAACAATGTTTTTAATGTCATCCCAACCCAAATAAACCAAACACAAAAATAAAGGTTTAAAAGGCTTTAAAAATAACATTCATCAGACACCTAACATGACCTTATCTAACGGGATTTTCTTCAAACACATTGTACGCATCATGGGAATCCCCAAAAACACATTGTTAACAAAAACATCAGACACCTAACAGGACCTTATCTAACAGGATTTTCTTCAAACACCTTGTACGCATCATGGGAATCCCCAAAAACACATTGTTAACAAAAACATCAGACTCAAACCCATTTTTCGCAACATGACAATGAACCTGAAGACCAAGTTTCGAACCACTTATCGATGAATTAGCACACGATTTAAGAAGGAAAGGGAATGTAAAGAGAGAAAAAGGGTGTGGAGGTGGAGATTGAATTGTGAGAGAGTAAGCTTTGATGTTTGTGAAGAAGATGCATAAAATGAGAAGAGTTTGGTGAAGAGGAAGATAAGCGTTGTAATAAAACAATGAGGCATTTTACATCGCTTATTTAAAAAAGCATTGTAACAGGCTTTAAAAAAAACATTCATATACCATAATAAAACAATGAGGTTTTTTACAACGCTTTTTCAAATAAGCGCTGTAAAAGACCCTTTTAAAATTAACATAATGAGACATTTTACAGCGCTTATTTGAAAAAGCGTTGTAAAAGGCTTTAAAAAAATATTCATATAACATAATAAAACACAGAGGTCTTTTACAACGCTTATTGGGAGAAACGTTGTAAAAGAGCCTTTTAAAAATTTAAATAAAGACGTCTTTTAGAGCGTTTTTCAAACAAGCGCTGTAAAAGGCTTAGGCCTTTTAGAGCGCTTTTTGAACAAGCGCTGTAAAAGGCTTATAAAAAAGCGTTGTAAAAGGGTTACGTATATATAACAGTAACCGCTTTAGTTTCCTCTTCATTACGTAGACTTCACTATCATCTCAACCTTCATCGTTCTTCTCTTCTTTTGCAAACCCTATCATCCCGTCCATTTCGAACCTTATTTCCACGATCATCTCCTTCATTTCGAACCTTATTTCCATCCAATATCATCTCTCCCATTGCACACAATATATTTTCATTGAAATACGTAACCCTCATTACGTATTTCTTCAAACCGTATTTCTGTGAACCATATTTCTGTGAACTTTCTGCAAACCCTCTTTTCTTCGCATTTCGTCTTTCTTCGAACCCTCATTATTCACGTATTGATGTTATTAATTTTTTGTAATTATTAAAATGCATGTTGAGCTTGTTTAAGATATACTGATACTGATATGTACTTAGAATAATGCATGATGCATGTTGAGCTTGTTGATGTTATACTAAACTGCATGTTGAACTTGTTGTAGTTAAATGAATACAAACAAAGATTTAGAATGTCAAAATGAAGAAGTTGGCACCTCTAAGACTTATGAAAATGAAGTCAAACGTGGTGCAACTATCATGCAAAAAGTCATTAAAGCAAGGAGTAATGACATCAAGTTTGAGGTTATACTATACTATACTCTATTTGCTGTGTATTTTTTATCTTTTTTTAATAGCATGTACTTACTATATGAGTTTATTAGGTTGGCTGGAATGAGAGTGGTCAGCCAATTGACCCCAACAGCTCAATGTTTGTTAGTTACATTGGGGCTGTTGTTCGAAAAAGCATCCCAATTACGATTGACGATTGGAGAGATAAGGCGTTGAAGGATGCCAAAGATATAATATGGAATGACATTCAAGTAACTTTTTTGATCCACTCTTTTGTCATTTATAATTTTTTTCATTGAAATACTTTACTTATAATTTTGTTCATTGCAGACTACTTTTGTTTTTGATGAGGGACGAAAGAGATATGCTTTGAGAGTTGCTGGAAAAATCCATCGGAGATTTAGATCACATCTCTCTAATTTCTATCTAAAAGAAAGAAAAGGAAACACAAATGCTGAAGCTCCAAAAATATATAAACATTATATATCAAATGAGGAATGGAGTGCATTTGTTTCCAAACGTTTGAACCCCGCATTTGTCGTAAGTGATTAATTTATTAGCATTTGTGTTTTATTATTCATATTCGTAGAGTATTTTAAATTTTTACACAACTGCTATTTTTTTTATATGGAATATTAGTAAGGCAAATCGCGAAAGGGCAAGCAATCCAACCCACCCATACGAAAAATCACGTATGGGATATGCACGCCTTGATCAAAAACTTGTAAGTAATTAAACATCACTTTTATATAATGAAGTAATTTGTATTATAAACTATAGTGTGTAACTAATTTGTATTATGTTGTTTATGATCTTAACGAATAGCGACAAGACACCCAAGCCGATCAACCCTTGGGTCGTCATAGATTATGGAAGGAAGCGCGTGTTAATAAAGACGGAGTTGTTGATAATGAAAATGTCCAAAAAGTAGTAGAACTTTGTGTCAGTAACATTATCACTTTAATATCACTTGAACACTTTTTAATATTGTATTTTAAAAATGCTATTGAACTTATCTTTTTAATCCTACATGTATTTTAGGAGATTATCGAAAAAAGTTCTGAAACTCAAGAAGGCAACAAGGATACTTGCAGGGACATTCTGGGTAAAGTGTTTAATGTCCCTGAGTATTCCGGTCGGGTTAGGGGAAAATGATTTGGCGTAACTCCCAAAATGTATTTTTCTCAAGAGAAGCGCCAAAAACCTTCCAACGAGGAAGTATTAGAGAAGCTCAAAATTCTTACAGAGCAAGTGACACTTTTGGTGAATACGAACAAAGACAAACAACTCCCGGATCAGCTCCAACATAAAATACAAGAGGAGGAGGGTGAAACAGCAAGTTGCAACGTCGGTCTCAAAAGTATTCCCGAGGTAATTAATTACTTACTTGATTATGTAATTACTTATGTATTAAACAAACTTATATATTAACCGTACTTATGTTTTAACTATTTGATTTAGGGTGTCATTACATGCGTGCTATACTTGTCCTCCCCTACGTGCTATCCTATGCTTTTATCTATAAGTTCATAGCCAACAGTTTAAAAAGCATTGCCAACCTGCTTGCATCAGAACACAAACTGGTAGTACTTATCGAGCCTGTAGTGAGGCGTGATGCTGCATCAACAAGTAATTAAAGTTTGGTACCTACAAAATATATTATTATATACATTTTGTTAGGAGGTATAGAGTAGTATGTAAGAGATTTCAATTCTAAATCCACGTGTATTTTTATTTTATTAAAAACGTTAAGAATTCGTTTGTTATATAAATTAATAGGTAACAATACATATTTAAGGTTTTTAACATAAAAAATAATGTATGTTTAATTAATAGCATAAAACAGTAGAGTCATACGACAGTTTAGTGGTCAATAGGGATAACAACGTATTCTCACATGTATTTATATCCACTCTGCACTTGAACCGTCTCATTAGTAATATTATTTTAATTTTTAAATTTGATATACATGTATATATTGAATATACTTAATATTTTTTAAATATTAAAAATTATAATCTCATCTCTATAGAAAATATTTTTTAATTTTATTATTGTTTGATAATAATAATTTATTATATTAATTATAATATATATGATTTTTAAATTTATAATTTTATATATATGAATAGATGCAAGTGTGGGTGGAGGAATCTGAACTCCGCCGCTGGAGAGGATGAAAATTTTGCACATGCTAACAAACGAGACATATGCGTGTTTTCCTTGATTAATCGATGTGGGATGAGGAAGACAAAATCCACCCTGAACTTAAGTTTACGTAAAAAAACACTTATTTTAATAAAAACGAGATTAAAAACAATTTAGAGAGATGATTTCATATCAAAATAGTAATTTTAAATTATCATTATTCGATAAATGAATAAATAAATAAAAAAAGAAATGTAAGACACGGTTAGATTTTTTTCTCAACAAAGATACTAAAATTTATTAATTTTAATTCTCGTTAAAATTTTTTATAAAAATTATATTTAAGAGTTAAAAATTATAAATCTTGAAAAAGGGAGGGAACTTTGCACAATTCAAAATATGAAATTGCTCAAACATATATAAATCCAATAAACCGAATGATAATCTCCACTTTACAACTTTATATCGGTTACCAAACCAAACTAAATTTATATTGAAACTTACACCCAAGTATGCATAATTTTATTGCGAACTTAAATTAAAATCGATTTATATAGTTATAAATTTATCTATCACTATTGTTTTTTTAATGGTTTAGTATCCTTGTTAAATTATTATTTATGTTAAAAAAAAGGACAAAAATTGAAAAATTCAATGGGAGGAAAAAAGGTTGAACTCCCATAAGTATGCTTCAATTAATGGGATACAACTTCTTCAAAGGGATGAGAGAAAATCATAGTAAAACGCTTATAAAGTTGCATGTGTACACACATAATTCGTCATAGAACTCGCCATCGTTATACTGCAATAAACAAACCATGTAATCCTACAAGTATTTGTTGTCTAATGTATGAAAATCTCAACCAAAATCGTTTCGTGTAGCACCTTAGTTCCCTTTTCCCTAAAATTTGTTGTCTAACGTATGAAATAGGTATACGTAGTGTACGTTGTTGCTACGTCAATAGCATAAGTGTATTTCTATAATGTAATGTGTTATAAAAGATAATGTAGTGTTGATAATAAATATTCTAAAAAAAACTTACAAAACTATTATGGACTCTTAGGAATTTTCATTTGCTTGGATAATTTTTTTTTAAAACCATAATTTATAAAAAAAAATAAAAACTATTTATAATAACGTATTATAGAATATTTTTTATCGTTGATTTTTTTATATAAATAATTTAGTGTGGACAACACAGAATATTTGTGGATTTTAAAAAAATCTCTAACAAGTAATTTATAAATTATTGAATATTAAAATCAAATAACATAAAAATGAGAATAAAAAAGAAAAAAAGAAGAAGATTTTGGTTTAACTATTTGCTATCCTACCCAAAAAAAATTAGGCCCTCATATATTAAAGTGGCGCTAATCGGTCGTTCATATTACAGATCTCCGAAGTTTGAAACAGATTCACAGTGCATCCTTCTTCAGACATGGCATCCAATGTAAGTCTCTCTCTTTTCTATGCGTATCTATCACAACATATTAATATCCAAACATAAAGTAGCACTATGGGAAAACTTGATTATTTTTTGTGATGGATCAACAGATACATCAATCCTATTTCAGCTTATTCTATTAAATTTAGGATATGGGTTTCAAATAAGTTTCCGTTCACTGATTTGGACTTTGGAGTCATTTACCTGCAAATATTTCAATTTAAGATGTTTTGGTTTTTTTTCCCCTCATTTCAGATCCGTTTAAAGCATTTATCGTCCCAGTGTTTATTTTGCTAATCTCTGGCTAATAAACTTATCTAACATCAATATTTAAATTTGTTACTGGGTTTTCATCAAATTTTGATTGCAAGGGATAATTGATGATAAGAGAAAGGGATTCTTCTTTCTTTTGTCTTGATGTAAGCAAAAATCCAATGATTGGGGATAACTGAACAAAATTTGCTATGGTGTTCTATGTTGAAGATCTGTGTTTAATTTGGAGTGTCAAATGCTTTTGCAAAATAAATAAATAAAATTAGTGAAGAAAAATGTTGATAATTGAAAATTGCTCTTTTTGTGAATGGCATGTGAAATTGAACAAGTTGTTCTGCACTTGTTCTGCTTGAATTTTGTTTTGATGTTTATCAGTTTAGCCAATTTGGAAGAGGGGGGTTCCGATATATGTGCAAGGTATTTGTGAAAAGTACAGTGCTTATTTTTTTGACATGTTTTGGTATTGTTACATCTGTAGGGCTTGTGTCCTTCGATAAAAAACATTCTTCTTTTAGACTCTGAAGGGAAGCGTGTTGCGGTCAAGTATTATTCAGATGACTGGCCAACAAACAGTTCAAAGGTAGCTTTTGAGAAGTTTGTGTTCAGTAAAACTGTTAAGACTAATGCGCGGACAGAAGGTAAGGGGCAAAGTTTGAGAAACACTCATCATGATATGAAGTCAATTAGTTTTGTATTGTGTGCTAGTGTAGTGCTTAAGAATAGTGGCTCTATCAATCGAACATGATTCTCAATGTATTATATATAACTGTTTATAGGTTATTCTATTATGCATTCTTGCCAAGAATTCTATTTACTTTCACTTCTGAGTTAATTCTTAAACTCATAGTCATAAGACAATAAGTCATGGTGTTAGCGTTAACTTGAGCTAAATAATAAAATGAAGATTTTTTGTGACTATTTAATATCGTAGGCGAAAGTAGATTGTTCGTCAATCTAAGTCACATCAGTTGGTCATGGTGTCTTGCATCAATATGCAAAAGGTTCAGCTATCTTTTGAAACATTCTCATGAGCCAGCATCCCTGTCTGCTGCATAACAAGTTAAGATATGGACTCGGCCATTCTTTACTAGAGCTGTGCATTATTTTCTGAAGCTGCCTTCCATTTTGATGTGCTTAATCGAACATCCTTTCTAGTGTATTGGCTGAAAATAAAATGCTTACAAAAAGCCTTTGAATGATAAAAAAGTTCCTTTCAAGTCACCACTCTACCATACTATTCATGTAGTATTCCGTTTTGTGGCCTTTAATTTATATTACTTGATAAATGGTAAGCCTGTTAAGTTCATAAGCCATTTGCTAGTAGTGGTAACAGTATCTGTTCTATTGATTTCCAACATATGAAGGGAACACAAACACAGGCATGTTTGCTTTTTCTTTTGTTTCCCTATCAGGCAGTCGAAATGCCGTAATAAAGTGCACTTTTTAATGTACCATTCTAATGATAGTGATAGAGCAGAGATAAGATAGAATTAGATGAAAAGAATTATTGTATTAATTGATAAGAAAACAGAAAATGATTCCAGAGCTAATGCTCCTCTGTTAGAGAAAACAATTCTCTTACTGCCCAACCTATAAGGTGTAACTGAAAAATGAAAAAAAAACATCCAGCTATCTCTGCACACACTCCCCTTTATTAGTGGAATATTAATTCCTATTTATTAGTGGAATATTAACTCCCTATGCCAGCTAGGCAATCATTATTTTTCTGCATCCCCTTTCTTATTCTTTCTCACATATACTTGCCATTGCTTAGACCCCACCTCATCTCTATTTACTAAGAGATCCCCCTCATCACTTGTGGGGCCCAACCCATTCCTATCATCACCCCCACCTTCAACAGTAGCCTTGTCCTCAAGGCGCAAATCAGGGAATTGACTCTTCAGCAACAGTTCCTCTTCCCAGGTAGCATCTCCGACATCCATGCCTTCCCATTGAATCAACCATTCTCGCTTATGCTGCCCACCATCAAACTTATCCCTCCATGACAAAACCTTAGCAGGAATAATATCCCCAGTGTCAGACTCCAAACTGCTAGGTAATTGAGTTGTAGCAGTATAATTGCCTACAACTTTCTTCAATAGAGAAACATGAAAAGTAGGATGTATTTTAGATGTTGCTGGTAACTGTAGCTTGTAAGCAACCTGCCCTATCTTCTTAATGACTTGATAAGGACCAAAAAATCTGGGAGCCAATTTTTGATGAATTCTATGCACCACCGATTGCTGTCGATGGGGACGTAATTTGAGGAAAACCCAATCACCAATCTCAAATTGAACTGCCTTGCGTTTTTTATCAGCTTGGTATTTCATGTACTCTTGAGCTTTGAGTAAATTAGCTTTCAATTGACGCAAAGCTTCATCCCTGTCTCTTAACTCCTGGGCTACAGCTTCTACTCTGGTTTCTCCCTCCAAAAAATGCACCAATACTGGAGGTCTCCTGCCATACACCACCTCAAAAGGGGTAAACCCTGTGGAAACATGGAATGTGGTATTGTACCATAGTTCTGCCCACGGAATCCAATGTGCCCATGACTTAGGTTGATCTGCAATAAAACAACGTAGATAGGCCTCTAAACAGCGATTAATCACTTCTGTTTGGCCATCAGTTTGGGGATGGTATGCCGAAGACATTTTAAGCACCGTACCTACTAGCTTGAACAACTCTTTCCAAAAAATACTCACAAACAAGGGATCACGATCACTAAGAATTGACTCCGGAATTCCATGCAGTCTAACCACCTCCTTCACAAAAATAGCAGCAATGGAGCGAGCAGTAAATGGATGTTTAAGAGGAATGAAATGACTATACTTGGAGAGACGATCCACCACCACCAAAATAGCTTCAAATCCATTACTTTTGGGCAAACAAGTAATGAAATCCATAGATATCTCACTCCACACCAAAACTGGAATAGGTAGCGGCTGTAGTAACCCACTAGGCGTAGTCGCGGCATATTTTTGACGTTGACAAGTGTCACAAGCTTTCACAAAATCTTGCACCCTTTTCATCATCCCTTGCCAATATAAAGTGCCTGCCATTCTCCTATAAGTGCGTAGGTAGCCGGAGTGACCCCCACTAGGGGAAGAATGAAAATCCTTAAGTAGATCTTCAATAAGTGGTGAGTTAGCCGGTATAACTAACCTATTTTTGTAGAATAAGATGCCACCTTTTAAGGAAAACCCAGGTTTGGCAGTAACATCCTTTTGAATAGCCTCCACAATGCTTTTAAGCCAGGGATCCTTCGATACCTCTTGTTGCAATTGGCTGCTCTGCTGCCAAATAGGATAGGATTTAAGAGCATGAATTTCAGCATCCTCATGTTGTCTAGATAAAGCATCAGCCACCTTATTCTCCACTCCCGCCTTATATACCACCTCAAAGTCAAAACCCAACAACTTAGCCATCCATTCCTGTTGATTTGTTGTGGTAATATGTTGCTGTAACAAGTGTTTTAGGCTCTTTTGATCAGAATAAACCACAAACCGCCTTCCTAACAAATAATGTCTCCAATGTTGAATAGCTAACACCAAAGCCATTAACTCCTTATCATAGGCCGATTTAGATAGCCTAGATGATTCAAAAGCCTTGCTAAAATACGCAATGGGATGTTTAGATTGCAACAATACAGCACCAACCCCTTTTCCAGAGGCATCACATTCAATTTCAAAAGGGAATTTGAAATTAGGCATAGCTAAAACTGGGGCAGTTGTAACAGCTACTTTTAATTTCTCAAAAGCTTCGGCAGCCGCAACATTCCATCTAAAACCATCCTTCTTTGTCAACTCGGTCAAGGGTTTAGCAATATTCCCATAGTTAGCTATAAATTTTCTATAGTAACCTGTTAATCCCAAAAAACCCCTCACCCCCTTGACTTTCTTAGGGACTGGCCATTGTAACACACTGCTAACCTTGGCAGGATCCACAGCAACCCCTGCTTTGGAAATGACATGACCCAAGTATTCAACTTGGTGTTTACCAAAAGCACACTTCTTTCCGTTAGCCACAAACTGATGTTGTTTCAAAATGTTTAGAACCATCTCCAAGTGCTGCAAATGAGCAGTCCAACTATCGCTGTACACTAGTATGTCATCAAAAAAAACCAATACAAACTTCCTTAAAAAAGGCTTAAAAATATCATTCATCACTGATTGAAAGGTTGCAGGGGCATTGGTAAGGCCAAATGGCATCACCATAAACTCATAGTGACCCTCATGAGTACGAAATGCAGTTTTATGAATATCCTCTTCCTTCATACGAATTTGATGATAACCAGATTTAAGATCAATCTTAGAGAAATAACCCGAGCCATGTAACTCATCTAACAATTCATCTACCACAGGGATAGGATACTTATCTTGAATTGTAACCTTGTTAAGTGCACGGTAATCTACACACATGCGCCAAGATTGATCCTTCTTCTTGACCAAAATAACGGGGCTAGAGAAAGCACTAGTGCTGTTTCGAATCACCCCCTGCTGCATAAGGATCTGAATCTGTTTTTCAATTTCATCCTTGTGTAAATGAGGATATTTGTAAGGCCTCACACTTACCGGACCAGCACCCTGCAGAAGTTCAATGGAATGGCTAATGTTTCTTGTAGGAGGAAGACCCTGGATTTCTTTAAATACAATAGCAAACTGATCTAACAACTTTTGCAACTCCTTAGTCTGTTGATCTGAGACACGAGGCACTTGTGAACCTACCACCTCCATCAAGGTAGGCCATTCGCAGTCTGTTATTAGCCGGGAAGAAGTGATGATGCTTTGGAAAGTAGCCATCTTCTCATCTAAGGCTTGGCCAAGGAGTTTCACCATACTGCCCTTATGGTTGAACACCATAGACATTTCTTTCCAATCCATGGTCACCTTCCCCAAAGTTTCCAGCCAAACAACTCCCAAAATCAGATCCACACCCCCTAACTCCAACACATAAGCATCAAAACAAATCTGCACCGTTCCCACATCCATCTGAATTCCCTTACACCTACCCATAGTTAGGACACGATGACCATCTCCTAACTTGACGCCCAAGGGAGTAGAAGGTACCATAGGCAGCCCTAGAGCTTCAACCACCTTAGGAGATATGAAATTATGCGTGGCTCCACTGTCAATAAGAACCAAAATAGGCGCACCTTGCAAACAGCCCTCTATTTTCATTGTTCGAACCTGGTTTGGAGTGGTGGATACACCGAAAACTCCCATCCCTTTACATTCTAACTCCTCTTGTGCAATCTCTTCTTCCGACTTGGCCTCCAGCACCACAATCTCTCCTTCATCGTTGACCACTTCATCGTCCCCCAAGATAATCAATCGTAACTGCTTCGTTGCGCATTGATGGAGGGGATCCCATCGTTCATTGCAACGAAAACAGAGTCCCTTCGCGCGACGCTCATTAACCTCTGCGCTTGGTAAATGGCGAACGCCGCGTGAGTGACGGCGTGAAACGTCACTAGAGTTAAGACGTGAAGGAGGAGTAGAATTGGGAGGGTGTGTTGACCCGGTTTGAGATCCAGGACCCAGCCCGGTACGCATTTTACCCACATTGTTACTAGTCTGGTTAGGGTTTGCAAATCTGTTCCCTTCCCCTTCGCGATTGGCCCAATTAGGTTTTTGAAATCGGGCCCAAGAACCTTGACCCGGTTTGTAGCCAATTGCATCGCTAAGTAACGATTACGAGGCCTGAAGGTACGCACACGAGAACGAATGTCATGACGTAAACCACCAATGAAATAACCAAGAAACTGTTGTTCTGGTAAACGGCCACACTGTGAAGAATACAATTCGAATTCAGCAATGTAATCCTCAACAGATCCAGATTGTTTTAATTCCTTTAATTCTTCAAAGGGGTTCTCCAAACGACCACCACCAAAACGAACGATCAACGCCTCCGTCAAACTCTCCCAAGACAGATCCTCCGTAGAATCGTGCCATAAATTGAACCAATGAATCGTAGGACCTTCCATACTGAGCTTCGTCAATTGAATTCTCACGTCTGCCGAAATGCGTTGTACGTCGAAATACGTTTCTGCTCGAGTGATCCAAGCCACTGGATCATCACCGGTAAACGCCGACAATTCCACTTTCTTCGCAGCTAAACGGAACTCATCTAACGGCGAGGGAACCGCTGTAATATTGTCTTGAACCGCCGTCAAAGCCCTCTGAATTTCAGAACCAATGAAGTCACGTAAAGACTCAATGCTGTCCTCCACACGTCCCAAACGCTCCTCCACTCCGGTGATTCTTGCGTCCATTCTGGTTTGCATGAACGTAGCAGGTCGGACCAATTGATAGAGCAGAGATAAGATAGAATTAGATGAAAAGAATTATTGTATTAATTGATAAGAAAACAGAAAATGATTCCAGAGCTAATGCTCCTCAGTTAGAGAAAACAATTCTCTTACTGCCCAACCTATAAGGTGTAACTGAAAAATGAAAAAAAAACATCCAGCTATCTCTGCACACACTCCCCTTTATTAGTGGAATATTAATTCCTATTTATTAGTGGAATATTAACTCCCTATGCCAGCTAGGCAATCATTATTTTTCTGCATCCCCTTTCTTATTCTTTCTCACATATACTTGCCATTGCTTAGACCCCACCTCATCTCTATTTACTACGAGATCCCCCTCATCACTTGTGGGGCCCAGCCCATTCCTATCAGATAGTATCTGTTGTTTTATTGTAGAAAAACTTTTCTGAGCTCTCATGGTTATCATGTTTCTTTTAAAACTGATATATTGCTAATAAATGATTTGCAGCTGAGATAACACTACTTGAGAACAATATCATTGTTTACAAATTTGTGCAAGACCTTCATTTCTTTGTCACTGGTGGTGATGATGAGAATGAGCTCATTTTGGCATCGGTTCTTCAAGGATTCTTTGATGCAGTCACCCTTTTGCTGAGGTATTTATGGTTGCATTTTGTTATCCGAAATTAAATCTGGATGAGTATTTACTCATATTTGTGCTCCTTTTACAGGAACAATGTTGACAAAAGTGAGGCTCTTGAGAACTTGGATCTCATTCTTCTATGCCTTGATGAGATTGTTGATGGAGGGTATGTGTATATATTTATTAGCCATAAATTGTCTTTCCCATGATATTTTTTTTTAACATCTTATTTTTGCATGAAGGATTATACTTGAAACAAATGGACCTCTTATAGCCGAAAAAGTGACCTCCCATAACATGGATGCTGATGCCCCCTTGTCAGAGCAGGTAATGTTGCTCTCTCTGTGTAGCACTAATATTTCAGATTGAAGACATGTCCGGTGTGTGACACCGACATATGTAGTTCATTCAATATCTTCCAAGTTATTATCGGTGTCAGTGTGTCAGTGTGTCAGTGTTGTGTTTGATGTGTGTTTGTGTCAGTGCTTCATAGGTTCCTATCAATCATGTGTGCTTTCTATTGATTTTGGCAACACAAATGCACAATGGCATACTTCATCTTCCATCTAACAGTGACTTTCTTATATTGCAGACACTAACTCAGGCATGGGCTACAGCCAGAGACACTTTTACAAGAACTCTTTTGACATGATTCTCTTATGATGATGTACTTAAATGTGTTGTTGCTTATATTAATTTTAGTAGTTAAGTTTTTTTGTTAACAAGAGTTGTTTTATTTTATCCCCCCATTTTAATTTGTATTTTTTCACAAAATGGAAAAACAATATACTAAATCCAGTCTTTTACTAAGATCTGGAATTGCTTTCCTGAATTCAAGTTACTTTGTTATGACCACCATTACCATTTTTTTTCTTGCAAGGATCTTCATCCTCCTCCTGTATGCATGATATAATTTTTTCAATGTAATGTATGGAAGAAGTTATTAAATCTAAAGTAAACAATCTTGGATAAAAAGAAACCTATAATATTCTTGCATCAACAATTATTTACCTTAGGCATTTACCCATTTGTGTGAGACTCATCATGATTTTACATGAAACCTATGTCTGTGCACAAAGTATCTTCAAGGAAAATCCCTCGGTGCATTTTGACAGAAAACACATGGTTCGTTAGAGTTAGCTACTGAGCAGTTTGTGAAGTTTTTCACTCACTCATCTTAGTAAGTTTCATCTCATTATATGGCACTGGAGCTCTAATAGAACTCTGCAATACCATTGTTGAGCATGTCTAGAATCAAGGTAGAAGTGCTTATTACATTCATCCCGGAGGTGTTATTATTTAAAAAAAAAAAAAGAAAGTTCTGATTTGTAGCTGGAAGTATTAAAATCACCAATAATATCGATCACAGTTTCAAAGCTTGGGAGCCCTGCAACAATTTCGTGCATTCATGGATTCTAAGCTGTGTGGTGTCTTCCATACTCAAACTCTCAATTGATTGGGTGATATATGTTTTTCATCTTTTATCTAATATTCGTTTATTTTGTTAAGATCATTTTAATCCTTTATCTTTTTAAAATAGATAGATGTTAATTCTTTTCTCATGACAAGTTTTTAACCACCGGAGATGGCCAAAGACAGTCTTGGGTAGTGGTGTACAGTCGTTAATGGGGCTCCACTCCCATAGAGGTACCTGCAAGGACATCAACATCCATGCTAGTATGAGTTGAGGGGAGTTAGGAGAAGTTAGAAGTAATAAATAATATGTACTTTGTTTTCGAATGCATGATCCTATATATAGAGATTCCTCAAAGATGATGATGTGGCAACAATTATTCAATTGCGAATAATTTGGTGCAAAAAGTGAGTGATCATCTAATTGCCAATGAGCAATTGTAATTGTTTGAGGTGAATTCGACACCAAAATGTGCGAGTAGGTATTCGGCATCCAAATATGCGAGTAGGTATTCGACACCCAAATGTGCGAGTGAGTAGGTGCTTATTGAATTGGACTCATGTGATAAATCTTAGTTCGATTCTGAACACAATCAAAATCCAAAAACTTAGAAGTGTCTCAACGAACTTAGCTCGGTTCTTCCTTTTTAATTTCCATTTGGATTTTTTTTTTTGTTCTTTAGCGGCAACGTTATACTTCCATCAATACAAAAAGAAAATGTTAATTAGCCACGTTTACAACTGTGGCTAAATTGTTAATTGACCGTGACAAATAAAGTTAACCACACTAACTCTGTCCGTGACGTAATGCGTCACAATTTATTACCGACGGTCAAAATCCAGAATAGAGAAAAGGTGAAAGGGAATGAGTAAAGGTTAAACAAAATGAAAAAAAAAAACATACAAGGGAATGAAAAAAATAGAGGGAAAGGAAAAAAAGAAAGCCACACTTAGTAAAAGTGTGGAGAGGAAAACTAAATTCTTAGTCACGGTCTAACTATAGTAAAATTTAATTTGTATTCACAGTTAATGTGACTATGACTATTTAACTGGGACTTTGATTTTTTGTAGTACGTTAAACAAAATATAACTAATATCTCCTTCGTACGAGTTATTATAATATTCATTCTCACGTACAAAACAATAGTTTTTTTCGTGAGATTTAAAAAAAAAAATATAGTAAATCAATCAATGTTTTACTAAAAAAAAAATAGGATTATGATATTTGTACATTGTAACTTTTCTATATTTATTAAATATCTCATTTTTTTTCTATTTTTTTTTCTTTTTATCATATTACCAAACGTATCACATTTATCATATCATTTTCTCTATTTCTTTTTCTTTCAAAACTTAAAATGAATATATAGAAGTACACAAATCATTTTCCTAAAAAATAATACACAGTTTCAACGAACACTAAACAAAAATTGATATAACAAAAATTGATATACAGGAATGGTTGTAACGTTAAATATAAAAAATAAAGTAACATGGAAAGGCTGTCAAAAACAGCTAAAAATCTTCGCAATTTATCAAAAGAAATAAAGTGTCAATTACTATTATATTTGGATATTTATATTTTAAATAATAGAAATGTCTATTTCTTTTAAAATAATAGAGACGATCTCTTGTCAAAAACAAACGTCCCATGTTGATCGATTATCAGATAAAAAATATGTTTTATAATTTTTGTTTGACTTCAATATTATAATAATAATAATAATAATAATAATAATAATAATAATAATAATAATAATAATAATAATAATAAATTTTAAGCAAAGGCAAAGAAAGTCTCTTCGATAGCCTTAAATTGACCGCTAATGACATTATTTTTGTGTGCAATATTTTATAATAATCTAAACAAATTTGTGATGGATCACTACAAGAAAAACACTATTTTGTGGCCAACTTTATAAATATTTTGTGGCCGAATAAAACTCTCACAAATTAGTGACCGAAAAAGCCCTCACAAATGCCAAAATTGAAATTGGTCTTTATTTGTGGCTGAAAAAGCTCTCACAAATTTTTAAATATTTAACTTGATTTTGTGGCTGCCTAAGGAGGCCCAATACAGCTGGCGTTTCTGGCCGCTCAGGCCGTCACAAATGGATAGTACCGTTAGCCTTTCTAGCGGCAAAGGCCGCCACAAATGGCATTATAGCCGTTGGCTTTTCTGGCCGCCCAGGCCGCCACAAACGTGATGTATCCGTTGGCATTGTGGCTGCTTTGGCCGCCACAAATGCTCAAGGTAACACTATATATATTTCTCCCCCTCCTAATTCATTTTTTCACATCCAACTTCTCTTTAAAACCCCATTTTAACTATTCTCTCCTCCTTCTCTCTACACAAAATTACTCTTAAGCTTCATTTAAATTTGGTAAGTATAAATTATATTATATATGTAGTTTTATAATTTTATTTTTTAATTTGATATAACTAATTAATGTTATTGATTTTTATTTTTACAGTGCTTGTTAATTATTTCGAAGACTTGCAAGCATTGTACGTGAGTGAAAGCTTGAAGTCAGACGCTACTCGGCATCAAGTTAGTAATATATATATTGTAGATTAGTTTTATAAATTTATTTTTAAAAAAATAGGAATGATGTTGTTTACATATTAATATATGATAAATTAAAGTTTCAAACCAGGTTAAAAATATATTGGTTTTAAGCCACAAAGGAACGCGCACGTGGCATTTGTGGCTGCAAAGGCCGCCACAAAGGAACGCGCACGTGGCATTTGTGGCTGCAAAGGCCGCCACAAAGGAACGCGCACGTGGCATTTGTGGCTGCAAAGGCCGCCACAAAGGAACGCGCACGTGGCATTTGTGGCTGCAAAGGCCGCCACAAAGGAACGCGCACGTGGCATTTGTGGCTGCAAAGGCCGCCACAAAGGAACGCGCACGTGGCATTTGTGGCTGCAAAGGCCGCCACAAAGGAACGCGCACGTGGCATTTGTGGCTGCAAAGGCCGCCACAAAGGAACGCGCACGTGGCATTTGTGGCTGCAAAGGCCGCCACAAAGGAGGCCCAATCCAGCTGGATTTTGTGGCCGCTTAGGCCGTCACAAAGGATTGTACCGTTGGCATTACTGGCGGCAAAGGCCGCCACAAATGGAGGCCCAATTACTGGCGGAAAAGGCCGTCACAAAGCATTTTACCGTTAGAATTACTGGCGGCAAAAGCCGCCACAAATGGCATTATAGCCGTTGGCTTTTCTGGCCGCCCAGGCCGCCACAAATATCAATATATCCGTTGGCATTGTGGCTGCTTTAGCCGCCACAAATGCTCAACCTGAATCTATATATATTTTTCTCCCCTCCTCCTTCATTTTTTCACATCCAACTTCTCTCTACAACCTCATTCTAACCATTCTCTCCTCCTTCTCTCTACACAAAATTACTCTTAAGCTTCATTTAAATTTGGTAAGTATAATTATATTATATATGTAGTTTTATAATTTTATTTTTTAATTTGATATAACTAATTAATGTTATTGATTTTTATTTTTACAGTGCTTGTTAATTATTTCGAAGACTTGCAAGCATATCGTACGTGAGTGAAAGCTTGAAGTCAGACGCTACTCGGCATCAAGTTAGTATTTTATATATTTTAAATTTAGATTAGTAAATATATATATTATTTTTAAAATATAGATTAGTAATATTTATATTTAGATTAGTTTTATAAATTTATTTTTAAAAAAATAGAAATGATGTTGTTTACATATTAATATATGATAAATTAAAGTTTCAAACCACGGTTAAAATATATTAGTTTTAATATAATTATTATTTAAAAAAACATTATTAAAATTGATGATATTATTATTTTTTGTTATAAATAAGTCTTGATTATTAGTCTTGATTTTTAAAAAAACATCATTTAAAATTTTATATAGGTTTATATATATTTATTGTATTGATATATATAATTTATTGTATTGATATATATATTATATTGATAATAATATATTATATATTATTGTATTGTATTGATAATAATATATTATATTGTATTGATATATATATATAATTTTATTTCGGTTTATATATATTTATTGTATTGGTAATAATATATTATATTGTGTGCAGATGCATGCTCCCCTAATTGACATATAAATATGTCAAAATTTATATATAATGCTTTTGAAAAATAAAGCAATTAATATATAAAACATCGATATATATATAAATATATATGCACATAATTTATATATTTATTTAATTTTTAGAATAAACATATACATATATATATACACACACACACACACACACACACAGATATATATATATATATATATATATATATATATGGATTTATACCGTAGTTGGATGTACGATAGGAATTTTCCTGGAAGAAAGGGTCTTAAACAACGTTTTGCTAACAAGGTTGAAGACTTTCTGAATTTTGCGAGAGTGCAACAAATTGTCCAAGATGAAGGGGGAATGAGATGTCCATGTTGTTTATGTCGATGTAGACGGTTTAAAAGTGAAGATGAAATAAGAGTGCATTTGTATGCAGATGGATTTATGCCTAACTACTGGATTTGGACTAATCATGGAGAAGAGTCTCCAGCGGCGCCTAATACTAGTACATCTATGGAGAATTATAACACAGGTCCTTCAAGTAGTACTACCATGTTAGGTATAGATTATTATAACTATCAACACTTTGAGGCGATGAATGATATGATCTCGGATGCTGTTGGGGTTAATTTGTCATTCAATGAAGATCAATATGACGATACCGATGGACTTCCCAATGAAGAAGCTCAGAGATTTTATGGTCTTTTGAAAGAGACAAATAAACCGTTGTTTGAAGGTTCTTCAAACTCAAAGTTATCAATGTGTATTAGACTATTAGGTCTAAAGTCTCAATTTCATGTTCCTGATTTAGCTTTGGATTTCATGACTAAAATGATGCTAGATGCAACACCTGTTAGAGATGGTTTGCCGCAAAGTTATTATGATGCGAAACGGTTAGTGTCAAAGTTAGGATTAGGTGTCAAGAGGATTGATTGTTGTGTTAAAGGTTGCATGTTGTATTATGACAATGAATTTGGTATGAATGATGCTAACTTAGTTGAATGCAAATTTTGTCAACAACCAAGGTATCACCAAAGGAATAACTCTAGGGTAAGTAGGGGAAAATCAATTCCAAGGAAAGCAATGTTTTACCTACCTATTGTATCAAGATTGCAGAGATTGTTTGCATCAATACAAACTGCAGGAAATATGA
The DNA here is from genome assembly GCF_000331145.2 of Cicer arietinum. Lineage (NCBI taxonomy): Eukaryota > Viridiplantae > Streptophyta > Magnoliopsida > Fabales > Fabaceae > Cicer > Cicer arietinum. The sequence continues at coordinate 58,013,348 of NC_021166.2, read as the reverse complement.
CGTGGCATTATGAGAATAGAAGAAATTCAAGCGAGTTGCGACATCCGTCTGATGGTCAGGCATGGAAACACTTTGATCAAATGCATCCTGATTTTGCGTCAGATCCACGCAATGTAAGACTTGGATTATCCTCAGATGGATTTACGTCGTACATACAAGCATCGTCTACTCCTTATTCTTGTTGGCCGGTTATTGTTACTCCTTACAATCTTCCTCCTAATATGTGTATGTCTAAACCTTATATGTTCTTAGCTGCTGTGATACCAGGTCCTTCTAATCCTACAACTGGTATTGATATTTTTTTACAACCTTTGATTGACGATTTGAAGAGGTTGTGGAATGGTGTCTTGACATATGATATTGCTCGGAGAGAAAATTTTATGATGAGAGCTGCATTGATGTGGACCATTAATGATTTCCCCGCTTATGGGATGTTGTCAGGATGGGGCACCCATGGTAAATTAGCTTGTCCTATTTGTATGGAAGATACAAAAGCATTTACTTTAAAATTTGGCGGGAAAGCATCGTGGTTTGACTCGCATCGTAGGTTTTTACCTGCTGATCATGCATTTAGAAGGAACAAAGCTGCATTTATGAAGGGCTATGCAGAAAGTCTAGGACCACCGCTTAAGTTGACATCAGAACAAGTTTGGAATAAAGTAAAAGATATGCCAAAGGTACATGTTGTTAATGGTGTGGCCTGTAAACCACAAGGTTATGGACAATGGCACAATTGGACAAAAAGATGTATTTTTTGGGATCTACCGTATTGGAAAGATAATCTTTTGAGACATAATCTCGATGTAATGCATATTGAGAAAAATTTCTTTGACAACATATTTAATACTGTGATGAATGTGAAAGGAAAAACAAAAGATAATGACAAAGCCAGAAAAGACATAGGTATATATTGCAGACGACCAGATTTGTTGTTGGTGGAACAAAACGGCAAGACCCTAAAACCTCGTGCGAATTACACTTTATCTACTGATGAAGCCAAATCTGTTTATCGTTGGATCAAAGAGCTGAAGACGCCTGACGGTTATTGTTCTAATTTGGCAAGATGTGCTGATGTGGAAAATGGGAGGATGCATGGGATGAAAAGTCATGATTGTCATATATTTTTAGAGTGTTTACTTCCTATTGCCTTTAGTGCTTTACCGACACATGTATTGAACCCACTTATTGAAGTGAGTCAATATTTCAAGAATTTGTGTTCTTCAACACTCTATGATAAAGATCTCATCAAGATGGAAAATGACATTCCGATCATTCTATGTAAGTTGGAGAAAGTATTTCCTCCTGGGTTTTTTGATTCCATGGAGCATCTCTCAGTGCATCTTGCAAGTGAAGCTAGGCTTGGTGGACCAGTTCAGTATAGATGGATGTATCCATTTGAAAGGTGATATATATATACATATACTTGATTTTCAATATACTTCAACTTATATATACATGGAGCTTATTGTACATCTCTTTGTATATTATAGGTTCATGGGTTATTCAAAACGGTCGGTGAAAAACAAAGCTAGAGTTGAGGGCTCAATTTGTTCATCTTACCTTCACCGTGAAACAACACACTTTTGTTCTCATTATTTCAACAACGAAACGTTGTCACCAGTTAACGGAAGAAACGCTACTGATAGTGTTATACGTCATCCACATGCTTTATCAGTTTTTTGCTTGTCTGGTCATCATGCTGGTAGGGATTTTCCGATTTTCTGGCCAAGCGACAAAGTATTTAATGCGGCACATGTTCACGTTTTGATTAACTGCACCGAAGTTAAACCATACATTGAGTACGTTTCAAATTTCTCTTCATATTAATTATATTTAATTATATGATTAAATTGATATTCACCATATATATGGTCATCGATCAGGGCATTTTTAAATACGGGACAATCATCTGATGATATACATTCAAATTTCCCATTATGGTTTCAACAACAAGTGCATCTCGAAGAACAAACTCCTATCAACATCCACTTAAGGCACTTATCTATGGGCCCGAGTAGAAGTTTCAAAGAATGGCACACCTATTACGTCAATGGATACAAATTTCACACTGAATCTTGGACTGAAGGAAAAGAAACAATTAATAGTGGAGTTTGTATGAAAAGTGTCTCTGATAGTGGTGTAGTAGAAGATTTCTATGGCATAATTGAGCATATTTACGAAATTGACTACACGTTCCTAGATTATGCGAAAAAAGTGGTGTTGTTTTACTGTAAGTGGTTTGATCCATCTAGCAGAGGAACTAAAATAAATTTGATATCCAATACTGTAGACATTCGTATGAGCAAAAAATATCCACGGTTTGATCCATTTGCCCTGGCCCATAATGTAAGACAAGTCTATTATGTTCCTTATCCATCAACTGTCAGAAGCAAACAAGGTTGGTGTGCTGCAATCAAAACAAGACCAACGAGTGGAATCGAAGAAGTTGAAGCAGGTCAAAATGAAGAAGTTGCATTTCAAATGGATGAAATGTCAAATTTGGATCATGTGATTGGAGATGAGACTATTAGTCAACTTTGTCATGAGTCACACATTGGAGAAGAAGTTGATGAACAAGAAATAGATGAATTAGAGAATGATGAAGGCAATGACTTAATTCACTCATCAAATGACGAAGAAGATGATGACGATGACGAAGACAATTAATTAATTATATATATACGTGTGTATATATATCTATAATATTATATATTGTAATGTGAAATGAACGACACCTTATATATATATATTTTTTTATATTATATATATTTCTTTATTTATGTGAGTGTTATAATTTATTTATGTATATTTCATTATTAATTAATCTTATGTTAATTGTATACACACATATATTATACATTATTATAACCATATTTTGATTTGTTTAGTTTATAACTTTGTTGATAAATCTTATTATTTTTTATGAGGTGTTTCTTTTTTACAAAAGCCGCGTATATTAATCTAGATTATAATATATCTATATATATATATATATATAAATTACAAGACATATGGAGATGAATTACAAGTGAAGATCCTACTTTGCATAAAATTTATTTCACCATTTATCATTAAATAATAATATTTTGAGATATATAATATACATGTTTATATCTTAAATTAATAGAGTCATAAAAATTTATTTATTTCTCAAAAGATATTTATTTTAGAAATTCGTGTATGGAACCAGTCATTTGCATTACATCATATCAAACAAATTACTACGAATACATAACCTACAAATTACGGTAAACATTATATTTAAATTTATGTAAAATACTTCATTTGCCCCACAATACTTACATTTGACTATTTCATACAACTTAAAACAAAATAATAAATGAACGATGACTTTACTGATTTATCTTTATCACTTATTTCTGTATTCTCATTACAATAAATAAAAAGTTGATAATAAAAGCGTGAAAACAATGTAAATAATATTAATTCACAGATATAATTAAAAAAAAGTAATTAAAATTACATTATAAATCAAAAGTGATGATTTTATGGGACAATATTTTTTACAAATGCGATAATTATTTTGTGATGGAGGAGGAAGTATATTGCTTTAATATTTTATTTAATTATTATTATTACTATTTATTTATAAATTTATTGAATTACTAATTATATTTTTAATATTTTTTAAATTTCAACAAACAACAAACTAAATGTACTTGGAAAAGAGAGCATGATGCTGCAGTTTTGGCTTCATTTGACCATCGCTTTTCAAAGCGTATCTCATCTATGTTGGCTTATGCACGTAATAAGGGCGAGGAAAAACGGCATAATTGGATTGGTGAAAATGTTTGGACTGCTTTGTTGAGGAAATGGAACACAGATGCTTACAAACAGAAGAGAGAAAAAGCAAAGATTAATAGAGCATCTGAGAGGGGTACCAGTACTCATAAGGGAGGTTCCATGTCTGCTGGAGAAATTAAATATTATATGGTAATTTATTATTATTTATAATATATATCTATTAATTTATATTCAATTAATCATCACATTTCACCAACTTATAAACTTGACATTAATTTAATATTTTAGGAAAAGCAACTTGGAAGGGAGGTCACTCAGGCTGAGATACATCGCTATCTTCATGTTAATCCTGAAACAAATGAGTATACTGATGAATTATCAAAAAATATTCAGGTAATTATTATATATTAATTGTTATATATTAATTAGACCTATAAATTATTATATATTAATTATTAACTATTTTATTTTTTTATTTTTAATATAGGAACAACTTCAACAAATCATGAAAGAATGGGATGATCATCAAGCTACTCTTCCTCCTGCTCAGCGAGCTGGTCCAGTGCAGCGGAAACAATATGAGACCGCAAGTTTTATGCACATCAGTGGTGGCAAGTACAAAGGGCGTGTGCTGGGTGCCGGTAGTTTATCATCAACCTTTAAGAAAGGTCCAACCGGCTATATTCAGACTGAGACGTCTTCTTCTTATGCTAGTACGGATCGATCTCATCGTCCGTCGATAGATAATGATCTTGACCAGTTAAAGAAGCAATGGGCAAGGGAGCAAGAAGAAAAGACACAACAGCTGATACAAGCCGCAATTGATAAATTGAATGAGGAGTGGAAACAAAAGTTTCAAGAGCAGCAGCAGCAGTTTCAGCAGCAACAACAACAATTTCAACAACAACAATTTTCATTTCCTCCTGTGTTTCATCAGCAGTTCCCGCCTCGGCCTCAATACTTGCCTCAACAACCACTATTCCAGCAGCAACAAAATTACTCTCAATACTCCCAGCAGCAGCAACCGCCTCCAAATTTCCAACAGCAACACCAGGATCCTCCGAACTCTGCCTTCCAGCAACAGCA
>NC_021166.2:57998249-58007897 GCF_000331145.2 Cicer arietinum | reverse complement strand
ATTATAATACAGAATTAATTTTGAATTTAAAAAAATTAATTTTTTAATATACGTAATATTTTGGGGCGGCGTAAGCCCTCACAAATTTTTTTTTTTTAATCTGGAGGTCATTTGTGGCGGCCTAAGCCCTCACAAAGGAGGGATTTTGTGGCAGTCTGAGCCCTCACAAAAGCTGATTTTTTTAAAATCAGTTTGTCCTTTGTGGCGGCCTATGCCCTCACAAAGGCAGACTTTTGTGACTGCAAAAGCCCTCACAAAATTTTGTGACCAGCTTCTTTGTGGCCGCCAAAAGCCCTCACAAAATCCACTTTTGTGGCTGATTATACCTCTTTGTGAGGGCTTTTGGCCCTCACAAAATGCTTGTTTTCTTGTTGTGGATGTATTAATCTAGGCCACGAAGATGTATATATATAATAATGCAACATGTTAATGTTGTGTTTCCAAGCCATTAAAAGAAGAAAATAAAGGGTGGTAGATAATTATAATATTCATTAATATGTCTTACTATGATTACAATTACGATGTGTTCATTAGCTTTAGAGGAGAGGACACACGAAAAAGCTTCATGAAAGCACTCTGGAATGAGAATATAGAAACATTCATTGATTATAATCTTAAAAGGGGTGATGAAGTTGGACCCTCACTCATAGATGCAATAAATTATTCACGCATATCTGTTGTAATATTTTCGGAAAACTATGCAAACTCAAAGTGGTGTTTGGTTGAACTAGCTCATATAGTACCAATATTATATAAACAATATTTAAATATTTTCTATCTATCAAATTATAGTTCCTCAATTATTACTCTCTCTCTTATTATGAAAGTAATTTTCATCCCTCTCTCTTAAAAATATATGAAAATCAAATTGAGAGATAATGAAATATAACAGTCATCATCAAATAAATGATGTTAGTAGTAGTCATAGTTGTTAAATAGGCTTGGATCTCATTTTCAAAAGGTAGCAAATGATGAGGGGTCAAATCACATATATACATCCAACGGTCCAAGAACCCTCACAATGTGGAATACCAATACAACTTCAATAGTGACTAAAATATTGGAAGTCATGACACTATATAAAGACAAATTGGGATTTCTTGAGAAATCATGCATTTGACACAGAAACGCATTGCAGGGCATCAGATTATCATTTTCAATTTTTAACTATGATTATGTAGATGAACTGTGAGCCGTCTGATCTTAATCAGATGCTTTGCAATGTGTGACTGCGTCAAATGTGTGATTTCCTAACAACGAAAAAATCCAACTCCATATGAGCGTATGATAGAATATTCAAGAGTCTGGATCAATGTCTTGGCCTTGGACCCAATCACAATAATATCAAGAGTTTTCTACTTCCCAACCCCCCACCAATACCTCTTGCCCCAATATACTTAAAATGACTATTTTACCTTTTTTATTATATATAAAAAGTTGATATTTTTTTTTTTACTTTTCATTCACATTCGAAACTTTAGCAAATTTCTCAACATTTTTTAAACTTCCGAAGCACAAGTAAGTTTTTTTTTTTTTTTCGAACTTTTTGATTAATTTGAAACATTCAAAACACAATTTTCAGCTTTACAAAAAAATTAGAAAGTTTCGAGCAATTTGAAACTTCTGAAATAAGAAATTCAAAACTTTTCGAAAGTTTCAAGCAACACAAAACTTTTGAAACTCACTTTTTTAGAACTTTCGAAATTAAATGAAACTTTATTTTTTTAAACATTCGAAATTCATTTTTCTAAACATTCAAAACTTTCAAATAAAATGAAAATTTCGAGACTTTTGAAAATTTCAAATCTTCTTTAATTTTCAATTTCTTTTTAATAAAATTATTGATATGTTAATTTTATAATGACTAGGACCAGAGATGCAAAAATGAAAAATTATCCGCATTATCGCTCGTAACTTAAGCGAAAGAGTTCCATCCACCGCATCTTATCGAAAAATGAATGAGGCCAATGTCCACCTCTTCAACATAGTCGTAGACGTAGGTTCAGGTCTCATGAACTTGACGAGAATGTTCAAGAGTCTGAATATATGGACTATGAGAAAGCTGAGGAAAAGACCATTGAAGAGCAGCAACGTGGATTCTCTAGAGGGCCCTGGGTGACATTGGTGTTGACAAAGTATAAACACCACGTGACTCAAATTAATTAAGAATAAATATATTATATTTAATACATTTTTTAAATGAAATTTAGTACATTATTTATTATATTTTTTAATTACTTGTAGGATCGTGGTATGTTGAAGATTATCACACACAACTTGAAGCTTAAAAAGTTTGTTGAAGTACTAACGTTGGATTCAAGAATTTGGATTAGTACATTTTTCTTCAACTTATTTGATAATGGTTGGCATTGGTCTTTGTAAAAATTTGACATAGAGAGACTACTTAACAGCTCGTTTCATATGTCATTCGGAGAGATCACGTTCACACTGGATGATGTCACGACTCTCGTGCACATTCTTCTGAGGTAGGTTCTTCAGTGCACTAATAAATATGAATACTAATATGTTGTGATTGTTCCCCATGAGCTGGTGGGAGCAACATTGGAAGAAACAACTATTGAGATAAATTTTAATAAATGTGCGCAATATAGACGACAGTGATTGTGTGACTCATATGTTCTTGCAGCACATTGAAACTAGTTAGTTTGAATGAGACTTTTGTATAGATCACACAACCACTGCGGTCTATATTGCGCACAACAATTGCTTCTTAAATGTTATTCCCAGCAGCTCATAGGCAGCAATAACAACATTATTAGTATTTATGTTTATTAAAGAGTCGTGACATCGTCCAATGTGATCATCATTTCTCCAAATGACATATGAAACAAGCTAGTAACTAGTCTTTTTATGCCAATTTTCTACAAAGACCAGCGTCGACCATCGTTAAATAAGCTAAAGACAAATGTATCAATCCGTCCAAATTCGTGAATCTAATGTTATATTGGTAGTACTACTCCAACAAACTTCTTCAGTTTCAAGCAGTGTGTGATCATCTTCAACATACCACGATCCTACAAATAATTAAAAAATATAACAATAAAATAATGTATTAAATTTAATTACAAAAATATACTAAATATAATATGCTTACTTTTAATTAAAAAAGTAATTAATTAAAATATACATATTCTTCTCATATCCTCCGAGCTATGTGGTGTTCATAATGTATCAACACCAATGTCACTAAAGGCCCTCTAGGGAATCTACGATGCTAAACCTACTCTTTCACTATCTACTTTCAATTTTCTCATAGTCCATCTGTTCAAACTTCTGAACATCCTGTTGAGCCTCCTGAATATCTTTATCAAATTATGAGACCTGAAACCACGACTACAACGATATTGAAGAGGTGGACAATTAGCCTTATTCACTCGTCGATAAGATGTTGTGGATAAAACTCTTTCATCTCTATTTCCTATGTTGCAAGGGATAGTGCTAATAATCTCTATGTTCGCACCTCTGATCCTAGTCAATATAAAATTAACATATTAATTAACCTATCAATAATTTTTATTAACAAAAAATATTTGAAAATTAAGAAAGATATGAAATTTTTAAAATTTTCAAAAGTCCGAAACTTTCATTTATTTTGAAAGTTTTGAGTGTTTTAACAAATGAGTTTCGAAAGTTTCATTTAATTTGAAAGTTTTAAAAAAAGTGAGTTTCGAAAGTTTCGTGTTGTTCGAAACTTTTGAAAAGTCTTGAATTCCTTATTTTGAAGTTTCAAATTGCTCGAAACTTTTGAAATTCTTTTGAATCGACTATTTTGGAAGTTTTGTATTATTCGAAATTTTCGAAAAGAATTTTAAAAGCTGAAAATTACGTTTTAAATTAATCAGAAAGTTTGAAAAGAAAACTTACCTGTGCTTCCAAAGTTTCAAAAATACTAAAAAGTTTGCTAGTTTCGAATGTTTTTGTGAAAAGTGAAAAGTAAAAAAAACAATTCAACTTTTTATATAAAGTAAAAAGGTAAAGTAATCATTTTAAGTGTATTGCGAGTGAGATGAGTAGGAGGTAAAAGACATCAAACTCTAATTTTAATAAAACAACGGTTCACTCTGACCATGGGCATACCTATCAGCGGTACTTATTTCCAAAAATCAATCATCAACAGATTATATACATTCCGTGAAAAAAAAAAGCAGATTATATACACAATTGAGTAAAAAGGTATTTGTGGATGGATAATGATGCCAAGACATTGTTTGAATCTTATGTGTGTTATATTGATGATAGTCTTGCAAATATGAAGAGCGTGTCACACTGTCATGCTATTATTAAGTATCAAATAATAGCATGGATGATTCAACCATAAAGTAAACTTTGAATGAACATATTTTTCCGCTAAAAGTCAGTACACAATCATGAAAAGTGAAAAAATTATAAATAGAGATATTAAAAAGGCAAGTTCTCAGTGAGTGTGTCCTACTAGAGGGAATCTCGACATATAAGAAATTTTTATATTTGAATACTAAATTTCGTGAATAATCTAACTCAATCTCCATTACTATAAGCAATCAATTGAAGAATTGTCCCAATGAAAAAGAAGAGATCTCGTTTAGAGTATCTATCAAATAGTGAATTATGCGATGAACCACTGTCAAGTGAAGGTAGCGAGGAGAGTTCATAAACGGACTTACTTGTTGAACAACAAATAATATGTCAGGTCGAGTAATAGTCAAATAATTAAGACTATTGACAAACTGCTGATACAATAAAAGATATGTCAGTATGTCACCCTCATCTCAACGATATTTAACATTAACCTCGATCAAGAGGTAGAGGAGTATCAATCGGATTAGCTGGTTGAATGTCCGCCATAAAATAAGGTATATCGCACACTTATGTTGATGAAGAAAGATTCTCTTGGAAGTAGAATAAACCTTTAGGCCAAGAAAATAATGCAAATTACCAAGATCTTTTATATGAAATGAGGTTTGTAATTGTTGTTTAAGTTCTTGGATGGGTATCTTGCTAGATCTAGTAATGACCATATCATCAACATAAAGAAGAAGTAGAACGATGCTTGTAGATGTGCGATGAAAAATAGAGATGAGTCGTATTGACTCTGAGTAAAGGAGAACCCAAGTAGAGTGGAATGAAATTTCTCATTAGGTGCTTGTTTCAAACCATGTAAACAACGTTTGAGCTTGTACACACTCGCAATCATATAAATATCTTCAGTCATATTGCCATGAAGAAATGCATTCTTCACAACCATTTGATGAAGAGACCAATCATTAGAAGCAGTTATAACCAGTACATTGCGAGCAATTGTCATTTTAGCTAGCGGTGGCAATTTCGCATCGAAATCAATTCCATATTCTAGTTTGTTTCATAAGGCAACCAATTAAGTCTTGTAACAGTTGAGGGGCCCATCAAAATTCAATTTCACATAATACATCCATCTGCAACCTATGAGTTTGATATGAGGAGGACAAGAGAAAATATCTAATGTCAAATTCTCTTGAAGAGCCTAAAATTCCTCATTCATTACTTTTATCTGACACACATCTTTAACAACTTGTAATAACAAGTAGGAATATATTGCTAAAGAGAGAGGCAATTAGAGAAGTACTTGAGAAATTATATATGTTTGGGGAATATTCATCTGGTGCTCGAGATGTTCTACCAGAACATCGTGGTGCAACAGCTACAGGATCAGGTGGCATATCAATGTCGAGAAAAAGAGGTGGGAACTTATTGTTTATGTTTTCTGACATATACATTTCCTAGTTTAAAATGTTCTAGAGATTGAGGCATAATAGAAAAGTTGGGAAGAATAGCAATATCATTCGTAGAAGGAGAAAAACAATGAAACATAAATTGATTATAAAAAAAAAAAAAACACATTCTTATAAATGTGAAACCAATGAATAAAAACATCATAACACACAAAGCCCTTGTGAGAGTGCTTATACCCCATAAATGCACGTTGAAGCGACTGTGCTCCAAGCTTATGTATTTCAAAAGGAGGTAGGGGAACAAAACACACACATTCAAAAATATGTAAATCATTATAATCGAGGTGAGTTTTAAAAAGACAAAGAAGGAGTATCAAGATCAATAATCATAGAATGAAGACAATTGATCAATAAGACAGTTGTGGAAAGAGCCTCCACCCAAAATTGTGACGGTACAAAAGCTTGAAGAAGTAATGTGCGTGTTACATCAAGTATGATGATTCTTGCGTTATGCCATCCCATTTTGCTTGGGGTATTAGGACAAAATCATTGAGACAAAATGTTTTTTTTGTTGAAGTTACTCCTGAAACTCACGAGACATGTACTCACCACCAGAGTTAGAGCAAATTTTTTAACACTTGTTTGAAATTGAGTTTCAACATACGTCAGATCTTTCTTAAATATAGAAAACACTTCATATTTAAACTGAAGAAAATATATCTAAGTACAATGTCTTTAATCGTCAATAAATGAGACAAAATATTTATAGTGACAATGCGAAACTACATGAGGCATTCTTCATACATCACTGAGTCATCTCAAAACAAGTGGAAACACGATGAACACCGGATGAAAAATGAAGTATTTTATTTTTAACCAATTTGCAAATATAACATGAATAAGAGGCATTAGAAACAACATTTTTATTTTCTAACAAACCAACCAATTTTAAATGGATGATCCAATTTTCTGTGTCAATCCTCATAATAAGTCAAAACATTATTACAAACAAGTGATAAATGACCAGAAATAAATTGTAGTGGAAATAATCTTTCCACTTTAGGCCCCTTCGCGATCACTTTCCCTAACACATACTCCTACAGAAGACAACTAGCGTGAGAAAAATTAACATAACAATTGTTATCTACTAATTGACCAACATACAATTAATTGGAAACAAGTTCAGGTGATACTAGCACATCTCGAAAATTAGAGTTTATGTCACCAACATTAGTGATAGTAAGAGTATTACCTTGTTTGTAATTTGCTATCTCCAATTCCAACTGAAATTTTTTAGCTATATTATCTTGATTATAAATGCGCTTAAAATAATTCTAGATTTCTTTAACAGTCGTAAAAGAGTGCAAACTATTGATCATCAAAGGATCAATGGAATTGATAATTTAAGAAATAACTAGATTATGGCTCGCGCGTTGCGCGGATATTAATTAATTAATTTTATAAGTTTTATAAATAATATAGTTATCTTATAATATTACTTTATTGATTTGTAATAATTGAATATGATTAGGAAAATTAAAATGAGGGAAAATCATGTTTATCACACTCATCTAATTTAATTTTTAAAATATTTTGTAAAATTCGTATGATAACTTATTATATAGGATAATTGTTTGACTCATTGTACTTTGATTGTTAATTTATTTTTCAACATATAATGGTATTTGTATTGATTTGACGAAATAAAATATAAAATACAAACCCAAAAATAAGATGTAAAAATTTATAAATATGATTTACTATTTAATATTTTTTATTTAAAAAAAATGTTAATGTTGAATTATATTGTAGTGTAATCTAAATTTATTTGTTTTATTATTATGATGATATTTTAATTGCGAGCATGAGAAGTTGTTGTAAAAAAAAATTATTGAATATATTTCATCAAAAGTTTGTAAAAAAAAAAAAAGTTGTTGTAGCATCGGAGTCTATTTTAAATATATATAATAGATGATAGATTTTAATAATTGGAAGTAACTTTTTTAATACTTTTTCGGATATTCGTATTTTATGACTATTTTTAATAAATTTATGTATTTTCTGTCAAATAGAATATATATTTTTATTTTATAAAATGTTACTAAAATCATTACTCACAAGTGAAATAATATAATTGTTCATAAAGGAAGATTAAATAAAAAAACATTTATGTCGATATTTATGAGTGATTAGGTGGTTTTTTTATTTATTGAATTTAATGACTAATAATATAAATTATTACCATTGATAAATGACTAATAATATTATAAAATAGTTTATAAATTTATTATAAAATAACTTATAAAATAATTTGATAATAATATAAATTATAAATTATTATCAAATTGTAACATAATTTTATAAGTTTTATAAGTAATATTTTATGTATTATAAATATAGTTAACTTATAATATGACTTTATTGATTTGTAATAATTGAATATGATTAGGAAAATTATTGATTTGTAAAATAAATTTATAAGTTTTATAAGTAATATTTTATGTATTATAAATATAGTTATCTTATAATATTACTTTATTGTTTTGTAACAATTGAATATGAAAATTAAAATGAGGGAAAATCATGTTTATCACAATCATCTAATTTAACTTTTAAAATATTTTGTTAAATTCGTATGATAACTTATTATATAGGATAATTGTTTGACTCAATGTACTTTGATTGTTAATTTATTTTTCAACATATAATGGTATTTGTATTTATTTGACGAAATAAAATGTAAAATACAAACTTTTAAAATATTTTGTTAAATTCGTATGATAACTTATTATATAGGATAATTGTTTGACTCAATGTACTTTGATTGTTAATTTATTTTTCAACATATAATGGTATTTGTATTTATTTGACGAAATAAAATGTAAAATACAAACCCAAAAATAAGATGTAAAAATTTATAAATATGATTTACTATTTAATATTTTTTATTTTAAAAAAATGTTAATGATGAATTATATTGTAGCGTAGTCTAAATTTATTTTTTTTATTATTATGATATATAATAGATGATAGATTTTAATAATTGGAAGTAACTTTTTTAATAATTTTTCATATATTCGTATTTTATGATTATTTTTAATTAATTTATGTATTTCTGTCAAATAGAATATATATTTTTATTTTATAAAGTGTTACTAAAAAAATGGATTGAGATTAATGAGTAATTTAATTTTTAACGTATAAAATTATTACTAATATAATTGTTCATAAAAGGAAGATTAAATAAAGAATATTTATGAGTGATTAGGTGTTTTTTTTATTGAATTTAATGACTAATAATATAAATTATTACTATTGGTAAATGACTAATAATATTATAAAATAATATTATAAAATAGTTTATAAATTTATTATAAAATAACTTAGAAAATAATTTGATAATAATATAAATTATAAATTATAAATTACTATCAAATTGTAAAATAGTTTATAAATTATAAATTTATTATAAATAATTGTAAAATAATTTTATAAGTTTTATAAGTAATATTTTATGTATTATAAATATAGTTATCTTATAATATTTGTAATAATTGAATATGATTAGGAAAATTAAAATGAAGGAAAATCATGTTTATCACAATCATCTAATTTAATTTTTAAAATATTTTGTAAAATTCGTATGATAACTTATTATATAGGATAATTGTTTGACTCATTGTACTTTGATTATTAATTTATTTTTCAACATATAATGGTACTTGTAGTTATTTGATGAAATAAAATGTAAAATACATACCCAAAAATAAGATATAAAAATTTAAAAATATGATTGACTATTTAATATTTTTTATTTTAAAAAAATGTTAATGTTGAATTATATTGTAGCGTAGTCTAAATTTATTTGTTTTATTAGTATGATTTTTTAATTGCGAGCATGAGAAGTTGTTGTAAATTATTGATTATATTTAATTAAGAA
>NC_021166.2:57997941-57998208 GCF_000331145.2 Cicer arietinum | reverse complement strand
ATAATTTTTTATATATTCGTATTTTATGATTATTTTTAATGAATTTGTGTATTTTCTATCAAAATAGAATATATATTTTTTATTTTATAAAATATTACTACAAAAATGGATTGATATAAATTGAAAGTAACTATAAATGAATTGACTTTAATGAGTAATTAAATTTTTAACGTATAAAATCATTACTATGGAATAATATAATTGTTCATGAAAGGAGGATTAGATAATGAGTATTTATGTCAATTATGAGTGATTAGATGTTTTTTT
>NC_021166.2:57997591-57997850 GCF_000331145.2 Cicer arietinum | reverse complement strand
AAATTATTATCAAATTGTAAAGTAATTTATAAATTATAAATTTATTATAAATAATTGTAAAATAATTTTATAATTTTATAAGTTTTATAAGTAATATTTTATGTATTATAAATATAGCTATCTTATAATATTACTTTATTGATTCGTAATAATTGAATATGATTAGGAAAATTAAAATGAGGGAAAATCATGTTTATCACAATCATTTAATTTAATTTTTAAAATATGTTGTAAAATTCGTATGATAACTTATTATATA
>NC_021166.2:57994869-57996574 GCF_000331145.2 Cicer arietinum | reverse complement strand
GTATTTAAAAGTTTTAACTAATTATTTGTGCGATTGAATTATAGTTATGTTGATAGGTACCAAAAATAATTTCTATTAAAAAATAATTTAATTTTATACAATACTTAATTTTTCATTTATTTTTTAATATTCCAATTAACATTATAATAAGGAAAATTAAAATAAAAAATAATATTCAATTATAAATATATAATTTAATTGATAAAAATTTAGTGAAATTAAAATTTTAATCATCAATCTTTTGTGATAATTATGAATTTTGATTTTTTTTAACTTTAAATCGGATATATTATAATTTTAATTTACAAACATTATTTCTTAAAGTGATATTAATTGAGTAATCATAATCATTAATATTTTGGTTTCAAAATCGAAATCTAAAATTTATAAAAATTCGGTTACAAAATATTAATTGTCAAACAATTATAAGTATACATCAAATACAAATAATTGCAAATAAATTACTTTAATTTCATGTCAATTAACACTATAAAATAACAAATTAAATTTATTTAATTTCAATAAAATGAAATTGATCAAGATTCAAAAAGACATAATTTTGTCAATAATTTATAAATATTTATATATACTATATATAATTACCAATATTCAAAGTAGAAAATTAAATACAAATATTGTTTGTTCTCTCACTCAATCATTTTACTTATCGATATTTGTGGTAATTGGGAATTTTTTTTACTTTAAATCGGATATATTAGAATTTTAATAATTTACAAACATTCAAACTATTATTAATATTAATTGAGTAATCATAATCATTAATATTTTGATTTCTAAACCGAAATCTAAAATATATAACAATTCAGTTACAAACTATTAAATTGTTAAACAATTACAAATATACATCAAATACAAATAATTGTAAATGAATTACTTTAATTTCATATCAATTAAAACTATAAAACAACAAATTAAATATAATTAGTTTCAGTAAAATAAAACTAACCAAAATTCAAAGAGAAATGACTTTGTCCATCATTTCTAAATATTTATATATTATATATATTAACCAATATTCAAAGTAAAAAATCAAATACAAAAATTATTTTTTTTCTCTCACTATCATTTTAATAATCGATCTTTGTGGTAATTTTGATTTTTTTTAACTTTAAATCGGATATATTATAATTTTAATTTACAAACATTATTTCTTAAATTAATATTAATTGAGTAATCATAATCATTAACATTTTGGTTTCAAAATCGAAATCTAAAATTTATAAAAATTCGGTTACAAAATATTAATTGTCAAACAATTATAAGTATACATCAAATACAAATAATTGCAAATAAATTACTTTAATTTCATGTCAATTAACATTATAAAACAACAAATTAAATTTAATTAGTTTCAGTAAAATAAAACTGACTAAAATTAAAAGAGACATGACTTTGTCCATCATTTCTAAATATTTATATATTATATATATTTACCAATATTCAAAGTAAAAAGTCAAATAAAAATATTTAAATATATATAATAGATGAAATTAAAGTAATTTATTTGTAATTATTTGTATACTTATAATTGTTTGACAGTTAATAGTTTGTAACCAAAATGTTAATGATTATGATTCATTTGCCAATATTAATAATAGTTTGAATGTTTGTAAATTAAAATTCTAATAAATCCGATTTAAAATAAAAAAAATTCACAATTACCACAAAGATCGATTTAACATTT
>NC_021166.2:57945090-57994696 GCF_000331145.2 Cicer arietinum | reverse complement strand
TTGTTGCAATGAACCAACCTATACCTCTTTCAGTGTATCTTTGGCCAACCTATACCTCTTTCAGTGTATCTTTGGCCAACCTATACCTCTTTCAGTGTATCTTTGGCCAACCTATACCTCTTTCAGTGTATCTTTGGCCAACCTATACCTCTTTCAGTGTATCTTTGGCCAACCTATACCTCTTTCAGTGTATCTTTGGCCAACCTATACCTCTTTCAGTGTATCTTTGGCCAACCTATACCTCTTTCAGTGTATCTTTGGCCAACCTATACCTCTTTCAGTGTATCTTTGGAGTAGAGTCGGCAATTTCGAAGAAGAAGATGATTTTGCGAGGATGGCGAATGACTGGGAAGTCATTAAACAAATTAGGGATTCGAGGAATTAAAAGAGGAAAAAATTATTTAGAAACTAAGTAGAAAAAAATAAGGTGAACATGGCACCAAAATTAGAAATATACAAAGAGAAGATTTTTTTTTGTTGCAACGAACCAACCTATACCTCTTTCAGTGTATCTTTGGCCAACCTATACCTCTTTCAGTGTATCTTTGGAGTAGAGTCGGCAATTTCGAAGAAGAAGATGATTTTGCGAGGATGGCGAATGACTGGGAAGTCATTAATAAAATTAGGGATTAGAGGAATTAAAAGAGGAAAAAATTATTTAGAAACTAAGTAGAAAAAAATGAGGTGAACATGACACCAAAATTAGAAATAGACAAAGAGAAGAATTTTTGTTGTTGCAACGAACCAACCTACACAAGAGGGAAGAAGAAATTGTTGGAGGAAGTCATTAAAAAAATTAGGGATTAGAGGGATTAAAAGAGGAAAAAAACTATTTAGAAACTAATTAGAAAAAATGAGGTGAAACATAAAAACACAAGAGAACTCTCTAAGGCGTACACATAAGCTTTTTTGTTGAGGTGGGATATGTTTGCACATGTGGAAGAAATACTATGAGGTGGCATGAGAGTTGACATGGGAGTCTGTTTTAAATATATATAATAGATAATAGATAATAGATAATAGATATAATAGATTTGAGTATCTTTCACTTCCCAAACATCCAAGACATCATTTTCTTCTAGCGCCTTAGACGTCCCATCCACGTGACCCCATAAACCTTTCCCTTTGACATAGATTTTGAACAGAAATTCCCAAACATCATAATTTTTGCTGGTGAAATGGACACAAGAGTAGTATTTCTTTGAAATAGTCATCATATCAACAAAGACTTAAAAAAAAATTGTGGCAGCAAAAATATAAATACATGTGCAGCAACTAGCAACCACTCAAATAACAAGCAGTAAACAAATAAAATATAAGGGCAAAGAAACACCAACTCATAAGAAAACGAGTCACAAAAAACACCAAGGCACAAAAGAAAGGGCAAACCCAAATCATGCGAAACACCAAAAATAATCACAACACACCGATGAGGATATAGAAAGCATAACCAGTGAATGAAACATAGATGATATTCAAGGTCTTGGAACTCAAATGGCAAAAGCAAGGTTAAAGAAGGCAAATGATGCTCTAAATAACTTGATAACCACTTTATTTGAAACAAGTCCAACTCATGAAGTTTTGAAGTCCAAGATAGTAATTTTGTTAATCCAAATTGAAGAAGTCAATGAATGAATTAGTAATAGACTGAATTAGTAAGAACATTTGGATCTAATTGTTAAAGTTTGAGTTGGGTCAAATTTAGAGAACTTGTGAGGTGATGTCACTATAAAAGGCAAACCTCTAGGTGATGCAAGGAAGATTTAGAACATATTGTTATTTTGTGAGACTTTGCTTTCTAGAGTTCTTGAAAAAATTCATTTTGAACTTATTTAGGTTGTTAATTCTTGTGGCATTCTTTTTGACTTATCAATCCCTAGGTTATGGCGCTATTGTGTTCTTGGTTCGTTTGTTGAATTATAATTTTTAGTTTCCTTTACATCAAACCCTAATACACAAATTTTACCAATATTGGTGTCCAATAACTTGCAATCATATTTCGAGTTCTACATACTCTATTTCAGTTATTCAACAGCCTAACCCGCGTTTCAGAACGTCATCTTTCACCTCGTTTTGGAATCATCTGATTCTAAATTTTGTAACTTCGGTTATTGCATTCTCCAACAATATGTGATTTTGACTGCAATATATAAGTTTCCAACCTAGAACGATCCTTAAAGTGATTCATGACAAACAGGATCATATTAAACACCAATGCGGTTGAACAGGAAATGCAATACACAAAAACGTTTGACGACCATATATGCACCCTGGAGTCGCGAAGCACAACCAAAAGAACACGACCAACTGCATTGATTAGAACCAAGAGTCCACAATCAAAACCACAAATTCACCAAAATAGAAAAACAAAATCACAAACCACGCCTTTTCGAAACCGAAAAACGAAATCGCAACGAGGAAACTGAACGCAAGCCGAAGTGAAATAAGTAGGGGAAACAACACGATTTGAATCAAGAAATCATAGGTTTGATAGTAAACCCCATGTCAGTAAAATTGGCTTGATGCATTTTGCATTGATATTTTGAGTATAAATAATAGTTACAAAATTTTCATCTCATAATTACAAATTAAGGGGAACAAATAAAATTCTAATTTGTCTAACCTATTCTAGAAAAAATCTAACAAACATAATTACAAAGTGATGTTATTTGCTGATTCACAAAATTGTATTAGAGGAAGGAAGGTGGCATTTGTTCCTTCCACAATGCCCAATAATAAAAATAAGACATTCATATCAAAATCATAAATTAGAATACACAGCAATACACAAATATTGATAATGATATACAACTGCAAATCATCGGATTTTATTCCTCAAACTATTGTAAAAAAATCTTTAAAAGGCATCAGATTTTATACAACTGGAACACATGCTGGATATACCCATCTCCAATCACGCAAACTCCAACTTTCCCTCCCTATTTCATGAAACTTCACATCTTTCATGCAATAAAGTTAAAAAGTAAAGAAATGAAGCATGGCAATACCTACTGTTTTTCACCATCAATTACAAGGATAATGTTGAAAGAAAAAAAAATGCAACCTAAAAGAAGAATATATTAGATTAATATAAGTTCAATACCAATTATGCCGTGACAGGAATACTGATATTTGTCAGTGAAGTTCAGATCTTGGTTATATGCTACTCCCTCCAGAATGAAATATAAGCAAAAATGATAATTGAAAAGTTGATATATCTAAACTAAATTTTTAATCGGACACATCAATCTTTCAACTACCAATTTTGCATATATTTCATTTCAAAGAGAGTAGTTTTTTCCTTCTCCTCACGTAATTTATACGATTCAAGCATTTCTAAATTATACCAAATTTTTAAACGCAAATAGGATTGTATGCGCTCTTCAAAACTCAGATTGTCTAAAAGCGTAGGAAACTCTGAAATATAAATTGGATAGATCCCACACTCTTTGATACTGAAAAAGTCATTCTGTTCCCCGCTATCAGTTGAAACACTGAATTCAAAAGAAACAGTGTCAAAAAAGTAGTGTATGCTGTCAAAATGGTATGGATCATACCAAAAGAAAACATGATTCATGTTCAAATCTTCAATAGCTTTATGATGCCACTTAGACACAACTCCCACATTACTTCCATTTTTCATAAAACATTGACATTGGATTTGAACACCACCATGCTCCCTTGTTCCATAGGATAGAGATGGAGAAACAACGACGCAGAAAATGAATCCCCGCGAGTAATAGTGAAACTTGGTAATATCAAGAGTAATAGAAGTGGAATCTGTTGTTTGGTATTCAAACTGCATTGGAACTGAGCTTCCTGGTAAACTCACCACAACACTATCATAATTGTAGCTATGAGTTTTCAAACTGTATTTTTCAATTGACATATTGTGCAATGCAGCTGTCTTCATTGTTAATATGGCACCTTCTGTCATGCAGACGAGTGAAGACTCATCCAACTCCATGTCATTTTTGAATGATATGTACTTATTCTCTCCTTTCATGCTTTCTGAGAAAGTATTCAGAGTGAACACTCTCACCAATGAAGTGCAGTTGTCAGCATGAAACTCTTTGATATGTGGAGGAAGTTTCGGGAGAAAGCGAAGATTCCTGCAATTATTTAATGACATAATTTCTAACTCTGAGAGGCCCTCGATGCTAACAGGCAATATCTCCAGATTGCTTCCATCTAGTCTTAACTCATACAATGATGATAAGGAATTGACATTTGTAGGGAGTTCAAGTAATTTAACACAATCTTTCAAATATAGTATTTTCAATGATCTCAGCTTGCTATCAAACACGGCTTCTAAATTCGACCCAGTTACTATATCACAATTAGAAAGCCGAAGTTCAGTAAGTGATTTCAGACAAGACAATTCACTTGGCAGATTAGAAAGTCTTAAACCTTCTAAATTGAGATATACTAGCTTCTTCATATGACCAATTGATGAGTGCAATTTTTCGGTTCCTGTTTTACTTAAATCCAACCTTTCAATTGAATCTGAGGACAGTGAAAATACCTGTAGGCTTGAGCAGCCATAGACATTGATCTTCTCAAGAGATGTCAAATGTTTCCCGCAGGTAAGACTTTGCAGTTTTATGCAATTGTCTAGTATCAAAGTAACAAGTGTGTCATTTGAAAACACATGTGGCTCAATTTCACATAAACTTTCACAACCTGAAAGATACAACCATTTGAGCTTTGAAGCCCCAGACAAATCAGGGAGCTCAGTCAACTGTTTGCACTCGGTTAGGTCGATTCCTTCTAAATTCGGAAGTTCCTATTATAAGTAAAAATGCAAAAAATTAATTTTTTATTCAAATTCAAACCTAAGCTAACTATGACAGCGCATACACACCTGCATGCCATGCCAAAGATGTTCAACCTCACTGTGCGGCAGGCGAATCTCAACAAGTAGCTCAGCACAAAAAGGTTGTGGAAGAGTTTTCAACAGGTATCCATCCCACTCAAGGTACCTCAATTTATCAGAAAATGGCATGATATATTCAGGAATAGACACACTAGTCAATCTCTTCTTACCCAAGGGGACATAAAGTCTAAGAAATCTTAATTCCGTCATCTTTTTGAATGTGTCAACTTGAACATCTAACTTTAATTTTTGAGATAAATCAAATAGTATGCCTTCAACTTTATGAGTATCCTGATAAATGAATAAACAAAAATAGAGGTCAATAAACGGCAGAAACTAATTTATAATTATTACCTTGAAAATTTAAGAGGATAGTGTTCCTACCCTACTACTTTTAAATACATCACGAATTTCTTTAATATCACACAATCTACTACGCTCTCCTGGATCTTTTCGGCTACAATTTTTTTTGCATTGAACTATCTGTAAAGCCACTTTTTGTAGTAAATCGTGCATTTGTATTCTACCACTATTTGAAATGGTTACAAGAGCTTTCTCTTGGAGGAGTTTTATTCCACCAGTAGCATTGAAACCACATGCATTTAGTATCCTTGTCGTGAAATCTTTATTTTCTTCTTTGAAAAAGAATGCAATGTCCAGAAAGATTTCCTTCTCCCGTTGTGTCAATTCATTATAACTCCCTTTAAACACTTTCTCAATTTTGCTCAGGGATTCTCCATTGTTCACAAGATGATTTAATTCAGATTCCCAGAAATCAGAATCTCTGGAATGAAAATATGAACCCAAGACTTTTAAGGCTAATGGAATGCCTCCTGCATATGCAACCGCCCTTTTTGAAAGATCCTCATAACCCTCTTTAGGATGGCTTTGCTTGAAGGCTCCTAAGCTAAAAAGCTTGAGAGATTCATCAAGCTTCCATTTTTTGACCTTGTATTGAACATGAACTCTTCCATTAAGCATATGTCTATTTCTTGTCGTGATAATGAGCCTACTGTCTTGTCCAAGTTCATCAAGATACCTACACAGTTCATCTAATTGTTCTGTATCACCCACATCATCAAGAGCTATTAAAACCTTTTTACCAGTTAGCCTCCTCTTAATGAATGTGCGAAGTCCAACAATCTCAGATTCAGTAACTTGTCGCCTTAGTAGCTCACAAATAAGCTTAGTACGTATATGTGTTACTCCAAAGGTTTCTGTATTTTCTCTTACGTTTTCCAATAAGCATACACTGTCATATTGGGCAAAGTGCTTGGCAAATATCTGTTTTGCTATTGTTGTCTTTCCCATTCCTCCAAATCCCCATATTCCAATGCTTTGATGTTTCTTTAGCAATGATTCAATATATTTATTGTTTTCATCAATTTGAACAAGGTCTTTCAGTTCATTAGGATACATCAGGGACAACATTTTCCAAACATCTTTCACAATGTCGTCGATGAGTTGAGAATCATCCCTGCACCAAAAAGTAAATATATAATAAATAAATAAATAAATAACATGAAATAAACAAACTAGATTAAATCTAGTAAGGCTGCACTAGTATAATTTGGTGAGAGAAGAAAAAACCAACTATAACATTGCCTGTTCCACAGAACAAATGAGGATTAGAATAAAAATGGCCAATGACATGTTCATTTTCAGGAAGTAACTTCTCACTAGAGCTGACAAAACAGGTTATCCTTTATTGAGCCAGATTAAATAACATGATTAAATAAAAACAATGTCTAAGCCCAACCCAAAGGTCTAGTTTGCCATATAATATTTTTATTTAAAATAAATTTTAAAATTATTATTTATAATTCTCACATTTAACATAACTATCGATATAAGAACATAAATTTCACTTTGAACATAAATTCATGAATTCGCCAGCCATCTAATGTGCATTTTAATTTCCATGAGACATTATAGTTTTTGTTATCTCTACTTCTCACCCAAAACAACATTTGCCATAAGTATGAGTTTATGGTTCAGCAACAAAATATCATATAATGTAATAATAATTTAGAGAACAAATTGATAAAAAAAAAAAAAAAAAAAAAGTTTACAAATAAAAGAAAATTATGTCAGCTTAGACAAATTAAGAAGAAAAAAAGTCTTACCTGTATGTACGAGAAACCCATCCAGATATATTAGCTGCTGAAGCGAGAGCAGCTTTCCACTCAATTAAACTGTTGGCGAAATTTCGACTTATATTGGCTTCTGCTTCATATCTCGCGAACGCTGTCTTGTAACTTCCTTCCTGGTAACGAACATGTGATGGTTCAATTTCATAGAACACAGGTATAACTACATGTTCATAAAATCTTCTACACTCCATTATATGTGCGAGTTCAACCAAACACCACTTTGAGTTTGCATAGTTTTCCGAAAAAATAACAACAGATATCCGTGAATAACTGATTGCTTCTGTGAGTGAGGGTCCAACTTCATCTCCCCTTTTAAGATTATAATCAACGAATGTTTCTATAATTTAAAAAAAATTTAGAGAAAAAATTGAAAAAAAAAAAAAAAAAAAAAAAAGTTTACAAATAAAAGAAAATTATGTCAGCTTAGACAAATTAAGAAGAAAAAAAGTCTTACCTGTATGTACGAGAAACCCATCCAGATATATTAGCTGCTGAAGCGAGAGCAGCTTTCCACTCAATTAAACTGTTGGCGAAATTTCGACTTATATTGGCTTCTGCTTCATATCTCGCGAACGCTGTCTTGTAACTTCCTTCCTGGTAACGAACATGTGATGGTTCAATTTCATAGAACACAGGTATAACTACATGTTCATAAAATCTTCTACACTCCATTATATGTGCGAGTTCAACCAAACACCACTTTGAGTTTGCATAGTTTTCCGAAAAAATAACAACAGATATCCGTGAATAACTGATTGCTTCTGTGAGTGAGGGTCCAACTTCATCTCCCCTTTTAAGATTATAATCAACGAATGTTTCTATATTATCCTTGCAGAGAGCTTTATGAAGCTGTGAAGTGAAAGTTTTTCGTGTATCCTCTCCTCTAAAGCTAATGAACACATCATACTTGTGATCAGAAGAAGACATATTTCAGAATTCAGATTATTAGCTATCACCCTTAATATTCTTCCTCTAATGGCTTGGAATTTATTTATGTAGGTGAAAGCAGAACATGATGCATTATATAGTATATACATCTTCTTGGCCTAGAATACATCTATCACAAATTTGTTGAAATTATAAAACAATGCACACAAAAATAAAATGTGATTAGGTGTTAATTTGAACACTATCGAAGACTGAGACTTTCTTGGTCTTTCCATAAAAATTATAATAACATCGAAGTTAAAGAAAAATAATAAAACATAATTTTTAATTAATTACCTAATAATTAAATACTGTGGCGCATTTTTGTTGTTAACGGCCTTTGCATTACTTGACTTGGTGTTGATTTCACATTATAACCACCCTAAATTATAATTATAATTATAATCAATATTTTTGAATATATAGTCAAACTGTGTAGTATTTTTCACAGTAAAACAATGATTTAATATAACTCATGTGAAGGAGACATCTCATCTCATAGTATTTCATTTTCAATTAACACGGTATGAACATTTGAATTAGCAAAATCGTAACAGTATTTGTACAATGATAACCACTGAAATATTACTATCCAGAATGATTCAACGAACAATACTGAAGAAGATGATGATGCATAGTGAGAGGAGCGGTGAGCGGACAGTGGGAAACCGGTGGGGTGCCATGGTAATGTAGCGGAGGATCGGAGATTGATAGCGCAGAGACGAGAAAAAAATTTGTGTGGGTAGCGCAGGGTAAGAAGATGGAATCGAATATTCCTAAAATTAGTATCAGTCATTTCTAAAATAAACAAAAAAAAAAAATTCACTTTACACACTTTAAAGGATACAAATCTCTGACATTAACACATATATTGAAATTATTTCGCATTTAATTTTTCTGAATTGAAATATAAATAAATATAACATTTTTTTTTAACAATAGTATCTTTAAAATATAAGTGCCATCAACATATTCTATCAATGTAAAATTTTATGTTAACCATTAATAGATATTGATTAACTCTCAAGTCATAGCATTTAAGTGGAGTTGAACTGCAATGATTTGATGGAATACATAGTTGCTATTGAATGTTAGTGTAAAATCATTTTAGAGAGATAACAGGTGTCTCTTTTTCTCTTAAAAAATTTCTGAAAACTTTAATTTTCATAAGTGTAAAAATTTTATACAATCTATAAATTATGATATGTGGGTAACTTTATAAATACATGTATCAAAAGTCAAACATACTATTTAAAAAATATAAGCTAGCCCTTTCCCTCTCTTCCTATCTTTTCACTTGATTCAATTTAACTGTCTTTCCTCTCGAGGTATATTTCATCACATTAAATATTAGTAAGCATATAGTATAATTCAACATCCTTCGTTCTATTGGATTGAGAAATAACAACTGAAAAATTGAAACCAAATGATATGAAGCACAGACTTGGAAGTAAATATAATCCACTGACATTAAAACATATATAATTATTTATTTATTATAACTAAATAAAATATAAACGATATCTATAAAGATCTAAATTGAAAAATTTATTTCATTATAAAAAAGTTTTTTAACAAAATATCATAGTTTTTCACCTTCATTCATCTATCTACTATACCAAAAGTTAAAAATGATGTAATCAAATTTAATATCTTCAACCTTTTATTAATCATCTCTATTTCGATACGTCTTTAACCCCTGTAGAAGGGTCTTGAGAAGTGTGTAAGGTGTGTCAAAACAAACAAAAAACAAGTTTTTTTGGGGACACTTGTCTGAGTAATCTGACACGTGTTGTACGAGTGTCTATACAAGTGTTGGACACTGATGCGTATCGGACACTGGGACCCGTATGAGGTGTATGTGGTTCGTAACATATGTCAAGAAATCCACTAAGGAATCCTTTTGTTCTGTATATGAACTGCATTAGAACTTAGCTTCCTGGTAAACACACCACAACACTATCATAAATTGTAAAACATTGTGAAATGCTGCATTCTTCATTATCAGTACCATGTCTTCGATGACGCGGTCGAATGAAAGTTCATCTGATTCCATTTTCCTTCCATTCTTGAATGAAATGTATTTCTCCTCTCAGTCCCATGCCAGAGATGTTCTACACGGCTGTGCGGCAAGCTAACCTCAACAAGAAGCTCAAAACAAAAAAGGTTGTGGAAGAGACTTCATACTTCATAGGGTATCCTTTCCACTCAAGGAATCAGCTTGATGCATGCTATCTATGATCTATCTACTCAGTTGCTTCCATAGTTGTCTGCAAAAGCTGTTCTAAAACCTTCCCATTTGTCCTTCAACTTCTGCTGCTTTGACAGGGCAGCAGCATACAAAGATTTAGAATTCTTAATACTTGACATCAGTTCTTTGCTTTCAGTTATCATATTCTTAGCTTCATCTTCCAATTTCTTCTTTTCACCTTCACATATTTCCATGCTCTCCTTCAACTTGGACTTTTCCACCTCAATACCTTTCTTTTGTTCAATAAGAATTCGAATTTTTTCATCCAGTTTTTTACCCTCTTCCTCAAGACGCTCATTTTCGTCCTCACACTGACTCTTTTCTTTCTTCAACAAGTCCTTCTGTTTCTTACCATCTCTCACTCGCTGCATGAGCTTTTCTCTTTGCTGCAAGCGGCTAATGTGATCTTCAACCACTTTTTTATTCAAGGTGAAGTCTTTAAAAAGGTCCTTAATCGAGGATGTCATGTTTTCGACAAGCTTCGCAACATTAGGAGAAACTTTTTCATGGGATGCTTGTTTTATGCATTCCAAAGATATGTGTAATTTCCGTTGTAGTTCCACGTCACTGAGAATGGATTCGAGTGAGTTTTCCAATAGGCATTGGAGGTTATGCAAAGCTGCTTTTACAGCAACATCGCTTGTGGAAGAGGTTGCTTCTGGTGAAGACTCTGCACTTCCAAACAGGATGCTCTCAAGTTTAACAAAAGAATCCTCATCTGATCTATCTTCTTCACCTTCAGGTTTGCTAAGATCCATTATTGGTACATCTTCTTTTTCTTGGTCTGGTTCATTTATCATATCATTGGTGTTAGGAACAATGATTTGTCCTCCTTGTATATTTGGTTTTTCTTCTTTGTTCTTGGTCTCATCAAAACTGTCTTGCAAATCATAGTTGTTTTCATTTGACTTGTTATCAGAAGCATTTTCTTCAACAACTGACATTACTGGTAGATGCAATCCAACGTCAGATTCGGTTGGTCTTGCTACATTTCCTTTTCTTTTGAACTGCACAATAAGAAAGCATCGATCAAGGCAAGAGGAGCTAGTGTCTTCCAGAAACTCAAAAAACCATATTATGCACTTTTATTTGTTAGGATTGTTAATGATAGCTTGTATATATTTGTATTCTACTAGTTTTGTTTAAATGTTGAGAGATAAGAGACTAGATTTCTTTTTATTTTTCTAATGATAGGAGGTAACTCTACAACTCTCTTTTTCATTGGAGGTAACTTCATTTTTTATGTGTAATATTGAATAATGATGTAATACAAAACAAGCATATAGTATTATTTTATTATGGCATTCTTATGGACTCAAAAGAGGAAAGTGAATTACAATTGATGGAGCATTTGTAAAGAATAATTTATTCTCATGAGACTTCATAGATGCATTTAATTCCTAGTCTTTGAGTCATAATTATTTGTTGAATCCTCATGATTTCTTTATCCAATTTATTGATTATTATTTACTATTTACTCTGCATCCTAATTCCTGTTTCCTTTGCTTTTGACTCACACTATCTAATAATCATATCATATTGACAAAATGACAAAGTGACAGCTGAAAAAAGATATAATGGAAGTGGAATGTTATATTTTTGCATTTTTCGACACTTTCCCTATAAAATGACAAAGTTTATCAAAATAAAAGTAGTGACTTACAACTTCTGCAGAGTTTGTAATACTCTCCTCATGACTTGTTCCAGTTTCCTTGCTAGAAGATCCGGTGCTCATTTCCACATTTAAGTGGCTTTCATTCTCAATATCTTCTTCAACCGACTCTAGTTTAAAAATTGCTGATTTTGGTTCTGTGACATAAGCAAAGAAAAATTACAAGTAAGGAGAAAAGATAAATTCAGCAAAAGAGAATGATTCCCATGCTTAGTGTGAAAGACCCTTGACAATATTGTAAATTTAATTTTTGTGCTACTAAGAAATAAACCACTAGTTGAATAAAATGGTTGCATAATTCATTTTGTAATTTTTTATTGTACACAGGATAAAGTTCCTTACTTGATTTTTCCTTAGATTCATTTGTTTTATCTGACTGTGACCCAACAAATTCAGGCAATGTATCATCAGGTTCAACTAGTGTTTCTTTATTTCCTTTGCTTTTGACCTGCACAACCTAATCACTATATTAACAAAATGATATTTTGAAAATCAAAATAATGCTGAAGATTAAGATGGAAGACAATTTCGTCAAGAAAAAAAAAGTGCTTACAACTTCTGTAGAGTTTTTGGCATTCTCCTTGCTACCTCTTACAGCACTGGACTTGGTTTGTGATTTTGAAACTTTCAGGAAAGATGAATGAAGAAGTTTGTCAATAGAAAAGAAGCGACTGAATCCTTTTGTAGGCTTTGTGGTATTATGTTGTTGACCTTTTCCAGCACTGCTCTCTGAGTCTGATTCTGTGATTAAAGACAATGAAGATGAAAAAAAATGTCAAATATAATAGATTTCAGACCTGTTTAAGCATAAAATAAAAATGGTGGGTCTAACACTAAACTCAAGCCAGAGCAAAATAGGATTATCCACGGTAACATGGTCATGCAGTCGCGAATCTGGGTCCTTGGATGACAGTTAATTTTAAAGCTGATTTAGAGAGGTTGAAATATGAGTCATTCAAGTTTCATCGAACGACCGAAATTGTTTAATTGTGTGCTTCAAGTGATTGAATGAAATATAAGTCAACCAT
Organism: Cicer arietinum; assembly: GCF_000331145.2. Taxonomy (NCBI): domain Eukaryota; kingdom Viridiplantae; phylum Streptophyta; class Magnoliopsida; order Fabales; family Fabaceae; genus Cicer; species Cicer arietinum. Next base: position 57,981,789 of record NC_021166.2, on the reverse strand, counting down.
AACAGAAGCCACAATAGTAAAGGAGATAGTATGAAGAACACAAATTACCATATCTGAATAATCAATTTTGTGTCCTTTTAATGTCGCTGGCTATAATGAGAACTGATGTTTCAGAGTTCAATTTTACAAAATAATAAAGAATTAGTTTTTTTAAATAAACAACCGGCATGCAAAAGCATCAACTAATTTAGCACCTTAGCTATTACCAATCATCTGCAGCACACCCAAAGAATTAGTGATTAGGTATGCTGTAAAAATATAGTTATTAAACCGTTTTAAGTTTTTATGATAATGATAGGAAAAAGGACTGGATTTAATAAAGTAGTAGGAATATGCATAGCATATATGAGACTACTAGTGAAAGGGAGTAAGAAGTTGCGAACCTTCTATAATGTTTGTGGAACGCTTTTCAATTGACTTCAAGATTATCCTATGTCCTGATTCTAATTCCATTGCCTTCTTCAACTCATTTTTCTTTTCAGAATCCAATTCCAATTCCTGTAAAACACTCTGTAGTTCATCAACGCATACAGGTCGTACCCCACACTCTTTAATACAGATTGAACCATCAACTTCCCCCGCATCGTTTGTAATACAGAACTCAAAACAAAGCTTTGGTTCATAAAATTTGAGAATGCTGTCACAATGGAATGGATCATACCACAGATAAACATGATCTGAGTTCAGTTCCGTGACATAAGTATTTAGCCATGTAGCCTTTATACCTTCTTCTCCCAAGTTGCATTGACACTTTATTCTAGCTCCATCTTTCTTCATTCCATCTGCTGGAGAAACAACCACTGAGTAAATGAATCCCAGCAAATTAGAATGGTTAGGAAGTTCAATGGTAATGAATGACTCGGTGGTAGTTTGATATCTGAACTGCCTTGGAACCCTTCTTCCTGGTAGACAAGCTTCAACACTGGTATAGTTGTAGCTGTGAACAGCCACACGAAGTCTTCTTACAGACACATTTTGAAACGTGGCACTCATCATTGTTAAATTGAGACTTTCCATTATAAGGTCAAGTGAATGTCCATTCAAATTCAAACAGTTCCTGAATGAAATGTATTTGGCATTTCCCATCATCTTTGTTGCTATGGTTTTTAGATTTGACACTGAAACCAGTGACATGCAGTTAACGGCATTTAACAGTTTGATGAGAGGGGGAAGCTCTGGAAGGTACTGAATCTCCCTGCAATTCTCCAAAGACAGAATTTCCAGCTGTTGAAGATGCTTGATGCTTTCAGGCAACCTAATCACATTGCTACCAACTAGCATTAATTCCTGTAATTCTGATAGGACACTGATGTTGTCGGGGAGTTCAAACACTTTATTACAATCCTTCAAATGTAGTATTTGTAGGGATCTTAAGCCATCAAACAAGGCATGTAGCTGTTGTTTGTTAACTGTTAGTCCACTGCCAGAAATCTTCAGCTCCTTAATATATTTCAGACTAGGTAACTCCTTTGGAAGATGCTCAAGTCTTGAATCCTCTAGATTAAGCCGCTTAAGATTGTGCGGAACCCCGACTGATAGGTCTAGTTTTTGGATTCCTGTACTGCTTAAATCCAAGTTTTCAATTAAATCTGAGGAGACTGCAAATTCCTTGAGATTTGTGCAGCCAATTATACTGATCTTTTCCAAAAAAAATAAATGTTTCCAACCTTTAACGCTCCTAAGTTTTGTACACCTATCAAGTATCAAACTAGTAAGTGTTTCGGCGCCTAAAACAGATGGGTGGAGATCTACCAGACTCACACAACCAGAGAGATTAACCCATTTAAGTCTTGATGCCTTAGACAAATCCGGAAGCTGTACAAAATGTCTGCATTCACTTAGGTCAATCCCCTCTAGCGTATCAAGTTCCTGTTAACAATTCATAAGAATACATCAAAATGCTCAGCAAAAAAAATTACATACTAATTAAGTATATATTTTCACCTGCATCCCCTGCCATAGTCGTTGAACATTGCTGTGAGGCATACGAATCTCAACGAGAAACTTGGCGCAAAAATGTTGTGGAAGAGCCTCAAAAGGGTATCCAATCCACTCAAAATACCTCAGTTCGTTAGAAAATGGCTCAAGAACTATGGGAAGGTTGAGGTATGCATTATTACAACTCTGACCCAATGGGATATAGAATTTTAAAATTCTTAAGGCTTTCATCTTGGTGAATGTGTCAGAACATAAAGGAAAATCATTATTTTGAGACAAATCCAATGTTATGCCTTCAATTGAACTAGTCCCCTGACAAGACAAAAGTAAACTGCATCCAGTTAGCTACAATTCATATTAGAAAACAAATGTTAAAAAATGTCGGTGTTTCTTTCTCTTACCTTGTTTTGTTTAATTACTTCAAGAGCTTCACTCCCGCTCAGTCGAATATGTGTTGCAGGGTTTAAGCCACATTCTTTCCGTATTATGTCCGAACCCATTTTTTTTAGCAAGTCATGCATTTGTATTTTACTGTCATTTGAAATAGTTATCAAAGCTTTGTCTTCAAGGACTTCTATTCCACTGCTTGCTTCCAAGCCGCAGGCATCTAGTATCCTTATGACATGATCTTTCTTCTCTCCTTTGAAAAAAAATGCAATGTCCAGAAATATCTTCTTCTCTAGTGGATCTAATCCATCATAGCTCACTTTTAAAACTTTTTGAATTTCCTCTTTCGGAAACATATCGAGTTTTCTGAAAGTACTTTTCCAAAAAACAGTATCTTTGGAACGGAGATTTGAACCCAAAACTTTCAAAGCCATAGGAACTCCTCCCGCATAAGCAATTGCCCTTTGAGAGAGCTCCTCAAAACCCTTTTCAGGATGGCTTTGTTTGAAGGCTTCTATGCTAAAAAGCTCTAGAGATTCTTTATCTTCCCATTGCTTGACCTCATATATACAGTGAACTCTTCCACTGAGCAATTGTCTGTCTCTTGTTGTTATAATGAGTCTACTACTCTTACTTAGCTCACCATAATCCCTACATAAATATTGAAACTGATCTAAACTCTCCACATTATCAAGCACAATGAAAAGCTTGTTACTTCTTAGCCTCCTCATATGGAATGTAGATGCTACAACATTAGATGGGGAAATTTCTTCCTTTAGCAGCTCAGAGAGAAGCTTACTAAGTGAATATTCTTTTGCATTAGCAAAGAGGACAAAGTCATATTGGGCAAAGAGTTTGGCAAACAAGACTTTAGCAATGGTTGACTTTCCCATTCCGCCCATACCCCAAATTCCGAGTATTTGAACGCGTTGGATTAATGATTCTACGCTAAGACAGTCTTTTTCATTTCCAACAATACCTTCTAGTTCATTAGGGTACTTCAGCTGTATCTTTTGCAATACATCGTTGACAATGTTTTCGATCAGGTCCGACTCAACCCTAACATAATCAAGAGGAAATATCAAATATATCACGAATATGAATAAGTCTAACAACTAGCTAACTGTCATGGTTTTCAGTCTGGATAGGTTGTGGTAGGTTTCTTGATCAAGTCAACACAAGCAAAGAGGGAATTATCAGTCCCTGAGTTTATTGATCAAACAAGCAAAAGGTACACATGAGAGACTACTCTCTTCCACTGGATGAACTAGCTCAAACTGAAAAAAGTCAGGGAATAAGGTTCAGCACATACAAACTAACAACTCTAGCCACTAACTAACTAAAAACAGAAATAACAAACTTAAGAGCCTAAAGGAAAAACCCAACAGAACATAAAACAAATTAACTCAAATCCTTTCTTCCTATAATACACTTTTAGTTTCTTAGTTGGAAGAACTTCAATGCCTGAAACTCTTTACAGCTTTCATTTGTATGTATACTTTCTCCTTTCAATAATAATAAAAAAATCTAGGTATCATTGGTAAAACTTTGTCATTAAACATCTTGTGTTCTTATTTTGTGATTTCCTTTTTCTTATTCTTTTAATATCACTTTTACTTTTAACAAGTGACTTTAAAAAAGATTGTAAAGTTTATAAAACACAACTCAATTTCGCTTTTCCTCATTTTTTTTTTTGAAAAAAGTTGGAAAATGCAAAAAGTATTATTAATTAAGTGGTGGAGTTTGAACAAAAACTTTGAGGTGCCGAATTTATAAAATTTTAATTGATAAATTAAATATAATATTTTGTTGTATTAAAATTTTACTTTGCAAATTTGCGAATGCAGCGTCAGAGGGAGGGGGAATTACACTATAAAATTGAACGAATATAGGAGAGATGGAGCTACAGGAGTAACATATCGGTTTGGTTTATTTTTTAAGATAGGAAAAAATCTAAAAGATAATTTGATTGAACTTTTACAATTTTTCTCACAAAATTCAAACCAAATCAATGAAGAACATGTTGATTTGATCTGGTTCAATCGACCTAATATTTTTAAAAATTAAAACAATTATTTCAAAAAATTTAACTTCTTTTTCAAACACTAAATTTTTTATACTTTTAAACAATTACATAAACTTTATTTATGACAACAGAATATAAATTACAATAAAAAAAATAATATTACATATTTTTTAAGATAACTATATTTATATAGTTGGTTTCCATCTTATATCAATGGTCGGTTTTTAATGGTGTGAAATCATATTCAAATTAACATAGGTTGAGTTTATTTGATTTAATTTAATTTAGATTCAAACACCCTGAAAAAAAAATATTACTCAATTTAATTGATTTTAATTAATTTTTTTATTCTATCAAATTATTGATTTGATTTTTCCTTAGGCGAAATTCATAAACAATACAATTAAAATTTAAATTAAAAAATATAGTGTATTTTTATTAAAAAAAATTATAATATTTTTGTTAAATTATTTTTAGAAAAAAATTGTAAGAATTTTGAGGTGATCATTTTCCAATAATCCTCTGGCACTAGGTCAATGTGTTATGAGATAGTTAAAACTTGTCTATAAATAGGGAGTTATATAGTTAGTGGAGGTATCATTTGAATATGGTAAATATTTATTGAATAGAGAATAGACTCTATCGTGAAGGGGAATTTCTCTCCTAATTTTAATTCTCAATAAAAATGCTCTTTTTTGAAAATCCAATTTTGAGGTTAACATAGAAAGAGAAATAAATTTATTTATTTTTATGAGCAAATTAATATTATTGGGAGTAAAAGAGAAATAAAACTTAAAAATTACTTGTGTGTTTGAGAATCCCATCCAGATATATTGGCTGCTTCAGTGAGAGCGGCTTTCCAGTTAAGCACTTTCTGTTTGGAATCAACATCATTCTCTCCAAGATCTCTTTCATGTTTAGCAAATGCTTTTTCATAACTTCCACTCTGATTTCTTATATGAGACGGATCTGTTTTATAGAAAACAGGTATAACAACCTGACCGTGAACTTTTCTTCTACATTCAAGTATTTTAACAAGCTCTTCCAAGCACCATTTTGAGGAAGCATAGTTTTCTGAGAAAACAATGATGGAAACATGTGAGTCCTCAATTGCTTTGGCAAGTGATGGCCAAACATCTTCTCCTCTCTTTAGCAGGTAATCTATGTATGTGTTGATTGATTTATGTCTCAAAGCCTCATAAAGATCCTTAGTGAAACCAATACGAGTGTCCTCGCCTCTAAAGCTAAGAAATACATCGTGCTTTTTCTTAGAGTAAGACATTCACATCAACCGGTAATTGCAACTGTTCCGGACCGGAGTGCGGCCCACCAAGCGTCTCTTATTGGACCTTAGCCCAATTCATCAAGACTAAGTGCCGAATTTGCCCCCAGTCAATCATAGTCGTTCACTAGCATCAGCATAACCATCTCCATGTCACTCCTCCATGAGGAACTATTATATAAAGACCTTCAGAAATATGGTACCTATTTATTCATTCATTCATTCATTATCTTTCACTTCCTTCGTCTCCTACTGACTTGGACAGAATGTTTGCAGGTACCGCACACTGCCACCAGAAAACTGTCTCCGTCCGTCTCCAAGGATCCTGAATGGATAAGCAACTACTGCAACAAATTAAGAAGGAATATGCTCTTTGTTTATCATCGTTGACGGAAATTTTAGTACCTACTACCCATGTGCTTACAAATGTTTGTTTATATATCGAATATAAAATAATACTGAGATACCTTTTTTTTTTCCTGAATAGATTTCTTTTTTTGTTTGGCCTTATTTATGAAATATTACTAAAATTGTAACAACCCATGTTATTTTTTCGATAATATGTAACAATCCTTGTTGCTATCATAAACTTCTGATAAAGGCATGCATAAAATTTTATCGGACTCCTGTCAACATTTCTTTTGACTCTTTTTCCCTTTATTGTTTTAAAATTTATAAATATATACTTAATTTCATTTAGGTTTCATAATAGACGATGAAATTGGTGATTTGATAAATAGGTTGAATACATTCATAAATGATTAAAATAAAAGAAAATGAATCTAAGGAAGTATAGTAAAATAAATGAGGAAAGGGGAAGAAATCAAATGTGAATCAATACATAATTTGAACAAAAAAATAGAATTAAAAATCGTAAGTTAAAGGACACATGTAGCTGATTGATTGGCAAATTTTTAAGTTCCTCCTCCTTGGTGCAATGTGTTTCGGCTGTGAGATCTATCACTACTGGAGTTTTCCTAGATACCTGCAGATTTTGCATAAGAATTAGTAGAAAATAGACTTCCTATAGATTTTCTTATGAAACTTTGTTATCAAAATACCTATGTTGATAATTGTTACCTGTAAACTTTTAATTCTTCAAGTAAATAGGCATGAAATTTCTACAGGTACATCCACATAAAATTTTTACACGTAGATTTATAGGAAATTTTAGTGGTAAATTTTTTGAAGTAAATCTATTTACCATAATTGTAATTAACAGGAATCGATGTAAAACATGTGATACATACCTTGAGCTAAAAAATATAAGCTTGGTATGCAGCACGCAGACAACCACATTATTCTAAAACGGAGGCAATAATCTCATTATGGCATAATGTCCTTCAAGCATTTCAAAATTTGAATCCAACTCCCACTTCTTCTTTTTGACATGATCAATCTTCTCACAGGCTTGTATGGTCTTAGAGGCTATATTCTTAGCTTCTTCCACCATTTCACGTCTTTTCTCTTTACATTTCGAGCAAGCATCCTCTAACTTCGACTTCTCTTGCTGAACCTTAAATGCTTTTTCCTCTAGCAAACGAATTTGCACTTTAATATCTTCAATTTGAACATCCATGTCCTTAATGTTATCCTCACCAACAGTGATGGACTCTTCGAACTTTATTATCTTATCCTTGGATGCTTGAAGCTTGCATATTGCATCTTTATGGTCCACTTTAAGTTGTTGAAGAGTATCATTACTAAGTTTTCCTTCATCAATATTGACTGTGGCTTCTATAAAGATTCTGGTGAAATCAGTAATACCAGAACTTTGTTTCTCAGAAAGCTCATTAGCTCTATGATTGAGCTTAACTAGTAAAGCTTTTACCTCTTTTTCAAGGGTCACATCATTAGGTAAATGTTTCAATAAGTTCCTTGAAAATGCCAATTGCCTTAATCGGTTAAGTAGCATCTCAATGGACTCACTCTGAGTTTCAGTAGCTTCTGCTTGTATTGTAGATTGAGAAGGTTGTGATGAACTGCTGAGTTCACCAGATAAGAGTTTCTCCATAATTGCCAAAGGGTCTTCTTCAAGGATTCTCTTATATTCAGAATAATCAACAGGAGAATGTTCTGCAGGAGTACTCAATTTTGAAGAGTCCTCTTCAGTTCTTCTTATTGAACCCTTTGAAGCAGAGGGTTTACTTGAAGAACTCTCAGATGCCATTGGGGAGTTTGGATTTAGTTTCTTAGGAGCTTCTTGTAGTTGTAGAAAATTAGTATAAGAATCAAATGGAATCTCTAGATTGTTCACTAATGATAGTGGTGATTGTTGAAGATTCTTAGTTTCCTGGTAAATTAGGAAACAATCAACCTTCTAGTATTGAAGAATAATATAATTTGCAATAAGAATGAAGGTTGTTTCATATCATTAAGGAATTCATAGAGAAAAGAGACCCTAGTAATTCGGAATTCGATTATGCGGTAAGTAACATCCAAGCAAAGCCATTGTGATGGGCCAAATTGGTTACTCTAAATCAGCTTTTGTAACCTCCTTTCAACTTGAATAAAAATGAAAATAACTTTCAGTCTCTTGCATTCCATTTTATTCTCTCAATTCTGTTCGCATTATTTGTTTTATTATGCTATTCATGAATTTTGTTAGTAAGTATGGCATGATGAAACATTGTTCCAAGTTCCAACCGTGGGTTTTATGCTGAGTTTTCATTTTCCCTTTGCTTAGCAACGTTACTAGGACACTATTTGAAAGGAGTAAAAGGGTGATTGTGATATAATTAGCAGGGATAAAGAGGTTGAAGGTGTAAGTATTACCTTAATTTCTTTATTGAAAGGTGATTCTACATCAGAACCTTCTCCAGTAGAATCCTCTTCCTTCTCGAATTGTTCTTGTTTGTGGGAAGAAGTTCCGATTTCCTCTCCAGACTTTGTAGAAGTACTCTCAGGAAGAATCTTAAATTTCATCATTTCTTTCGAATTATCATCATAGTCCCAATTTTCTTTCTTTTGAGGCTTGTCGTATACCTGAGTATCATTAGAGACTAAAGAAAAAGAAAAAGAAATGGTAAGGTTCACAAAGAAAAAATGGACTATCTAATCAGAGAAAAACATCATCAGAAAGATAACATATAACATTTGTGAAAGAGAGCCAAAAATTTCATACCAATCAAACATTCGTATGAACTATGACAATGTTCATTCAAGTCAAATTGTCGGTTCAGTATGCCAGTGTCTTCCTTGTTATCACCTATTTCAAATGATTCAATGTCAGTGCCTTCTCCCTCATCATAGCCTTTAACTGATCTTGACTCAAATTGAATTGCCTCAGACAACTCTAATCTTAAGTCCTTGTCTAAATTCCCTGTGCTTAAAACCCTCTGACTTTCTGAGTAGTAAATTGGACAGATCCCGCACTCTTTGATACTTAAAAGGCCACCAAGTTCTCTCCTGCTACTTGTATAAGTTGAAACGCTGAACTCAAAAGAAATATTTCTTTCAATACTCCTGAGTATACTGTCAGAATGGTATGGATCATACCATACAAAAACATGATCCATGTTCAACTTTGTAAACGGTTTATGATTACACCAAGACCTATATCCCACCCTCCTCTTTCCATCTTCTGAATAACCTTGACATAGGATTTCAACAAAGTATCCACGATGTTGTGTTCTGTTGTATGGAGAAACAACGACTGAAAAAATGAATCCCAATGAATTGGAAACATCGATAGTTACGGAGGAATATGTTGTTGATCGGTGTTTGAACTGAGTTGGAACTTTGCGTCCTGGCAAACAAACCTCGGCACTGTTATAATTGAAGCTGTGGGTTTGGAATCTGTACTTCCTCACCAATACATTGTGAAAGGCAGCACTTCTCATCATTAATATGGCATCTTCTGTAATGCGGTCAAGGGAGGGCCCATCCAATTCCATCTTAATGCTATTCTTAAATGAAATGTATTTTTTCTTTCCAATCATGCTTATTGAAAAAGTCTTCAAAGTGGATACTGTCACTAGCGAGGTGCAGTTGTTGGCTTGAAACTCTTTGATGCTTGAAGGAAGTTCTGGCAGACAACGAAGCTTACTGCAGTTGTCTAAAGACTGAACTTCTAGCCCTGAGAGGTACTTGATGCTAGCAGGCAACTTCTCCACACTGCTTCCATCTAGTCTTAATTCATACAATGATGTTAAGGAACTAATGTTTGCAGGGAGTTCAAACAAGTTACAACAGTCTTTCAAGTGTAGTAATGTTAATGATTCCAGACCATCAAAAATGGCTTCTAACTTTGATTTAGTTACTACACTGCACATAGAAACACGGAGTTGAGTAAGTGATCTCAAGCGAGACAATTCATTCGGTAGATTTGTTAGATTTAAACCTTCAAGGTTCAACCACATAAGCTTGTCCATGCCCCCGATTGATGAGTGCAATATTTCAATTCCTGTATTGCTCAAATCCAACTTTTTTATTGAATCCGAGGATAATGAAAATTCCTTCAGACTTAAGCAGCCATTGACACTGAACTTGATTAGAGATGTTAAATGCTTCTCACTCACAAGACTTTGCAATTTTGTGCACCTATCCAGTAGCAATGTATGAAGTGTGTCCTTAGAAAAAGCAGAAGCTTGAACTTCACATAAACTTTCACAACCTGAAAGGCGCAACTGTTTGAGTTTTAATGCCCCAGACAAATCAGGGAGGTTGATCAAGTGTTTGCACTCACTTAGGTCGACTGCCTCTAAATTCACAAGTTCCTGTAAAAAATCAAAAGGACATTTCAAATGTTATTAATATTCTAAAAAATTTATTTAAATTGGTCGTTCAAGCATATATTCATTTTCACACCACACAAGGGAAGAAGAAAACACAACGGCATGGGACTCAACTTTATTTGGGTTGGACCTAACACAACCCCACAAAACTGGCTTGTAGAGTGAGGATTATCCGCTACTTATAAACACTTTGTCGGGCTCTATTTCATCCAACGTGTGACTCTTAACACTCTTATTTTCATTTGCATAAAAAAACGAAGAAAGAATCAAGGATCCAAATGAATTAGTGTAAGTACATACACGCACCTGCATTCCGTACCAAAGATATTCAACATTGCTGTGCGGCAAATGAATCTCAATCAGCTGCTCAGCACGAAAAGGTTGTGGAAGAGACTTCAAGGGATATCCATTCCACTCAAGGTATGTCAATTTGTCAAAAAATGGCATCATGACTTTAGGAAGATGCACAGTGCCCAATTTCTTCTTACCTGGAGGGATGTGGAATTTAAGAAACCTTAATTTAGTCATCACATTGAATGTGTCAGCTCGAACATGTAAATCTACTTGTTGAGACAAATCAAATATTATTCCTTCAATTGCATCAGTCCCCTGACAAATTGAAACATTACCAAAGCAAATCAACTACTATAATTTTTATTTATAAAATGTTAGCAACACTTCATACCTTGTTATTTCCAAGTACATCACAAATGTCTTTAGCATCCCTCAGTCGGCTGCGCTTTCCTGAATCATTATATTTTTCTTGAACTATATCAAATGCAATTTTTTGTAGTAAGTCGTGCATTTGTATTCTATTGTTGTTTGAAATGCTTATAAGAGCTTTATCTTCCAGGATTATTATTCCACTAGTTGCATTGAAACCAAAGGCATCTAGTATCCTTGTCACCAAATCTTTGTTTTCACCTTTGAAAAAGAATGCAATGTCTAGAAACATTTCCTTCTCTCGCCATGATAATCCATTATAACTCACTCTTAGCACTTGTTGAATTTCATGTAAGGCTCCCCCCTTGCTCTCATAATAATTCAACTCAGATTCCCAGAATTCAACGTTTCTGGAACAAAAATGTGAACCCAAAACTTTTAAAGCTAATGGAACACCTCCTGCATATTCAACTGCCCTTTTCGAGAAAAACTCGAAACCCTTTCTAGGATGGCTTTGCTTGAAGGCTCCTAAGCTAAAAAGCATTAGAGAGTCTTTAAGCTTCCATGTTGTGACCTCATATATCTCATCAACTTTTCCACTAAGCATATGCCTGTCTCTAGTTGTGATAATGAGTCTGCTGTTTGGTCCAAGGTCATCAAGTACTCCACACAAATCATCTAATTGTGTAGCATTATCAACATCATCAAGTACAATGAAACTTTTTTTACCACTGAGCCTCCTCTTGATGAATTTGCGTAGTCCATGAATATCAGATGCAGTAATTTCTCGCTTCAGTAGTTCACTAAGAAGCTTATTGCGAACAATAATTGGTCCTACCTTTTGTGATTCTTCGCTCACCTTTTCTAAGAAGCATACATTGTCATAATGGGCAAAGTTCTTGGCAAAAATCTGTTTGGCTATGGTTGTCTTTCCTATTCCACTCATTCCCCAAATTCCAATTCTTGGTATTGTTTTCAGTAATAATTCAATATTTTCGTCAATTTTAACAACGTCTTTCAGTTCATTAGGATACATGAGAGACAACTTTTGCAAAACATCTTCCACAATGTTCTCAATGACTTGAGAATCATCCCTGGGAAAATAAATCAAGAAAAAACAAATTAATTGCACTTAACAAAAAGTTCAGTTTGGTCAATAAGTTTCTACAATTCCATAAGAACATCATGAACAACCCATCAATTGGACCTAGACAACAAGACTAGCCCCAGATATGTAGCAAGACAACTACTTATTCAAACTGTAATGATATATGAACACCTACTTTTTGTACACCTTCACGACACATGGTTAATCACATGTAAAAATGTGGTTAATTCGATTGAGCAAATGGTTAATTCAAACAAGGGTAAAAAATTGTGGTTAATTCAACTACAGAATTAACCACAATTTTCAATGTGGTCTAAATTAATCATTTATTCAACAAAATTAACCAAATTTTTGCACGCAATTAATCAAGTGTCTCAAATGTACAAATTAGTGGGTGTCCGTCCATGAAACATTTTTGTTATCTAAATCAACCACTATATCACAAATTCAGCATATAATATACAAATTCAAAAGTTACTTACGAGCATATATATTATAAAAGATAAAAATGAATACATGAGTTTAGAGGAAATAAATTAAATTAAAATAAATAAATAGTTACCTATATTTGCGAGAGTCCCATCCAGATAAATTGGCGGCCAAAGTGAGAGCAGCTTTCCACTCGGACACTTTGTCTGCATGAGATTTACTGTTGGCAAGTTCTCTATCATATTTAGCGAATGCTATCTGGTAACTCTCTTTCTGATGACGTACATGTGATGGATCTATGTTACAGAAGACGGGTATAACTACCTGACCATGAAGTTCTCTGCATTGGAGTATGTGGAGGAGTTCATCCAAACACCACTTTGAGGTTGCATAGTTTTCTGAGAAAACTACGAGGGACATATGGGAGTCTTGGATAGCTTTGGCAAGAGCAGGTCCAACCTCATCTCCCTTTACAAGTTCATAATCAATGTATGATTTGATATTTCTATTGGTTAGAGCTTGATGAAGCTGAGCAGTAAAGTGTGCACGTGTGTCTTCTCCCCTGAAGCTAATGAATACATCGTATTTTTTGGTAGAGGTACGCATATTATTAATTTCTTGCTGTTTCACCACATTTTCTTTCTTCTAGCTTAGGAAACAGAGTCTAGTTGCATTCATTAAGAAACTTGAGATATAGGAGGACCCCTTTCTTTCACGGTGTTTGAAGCCATTGGCATTTTGACGAGAGAGAGGAGAAACACCAACATGTGGGTCCCCACGAGTTTTTTAAAGTCGCGTGGGAAGAAAGATCGACAAAAAGGACTGATTAACTTTGTTTACTTCGTCAACGCTTCTGATACTTAGTGGTGTCAAATGCGCTATGAATGTGAAATAATGTGATAGCAAAGAGTAGTAGTAGTATATGCACTGTAGCCAACTAGCCTGAGTCTTTTAAGTTTTACCAATAATTTTGACAACTTGGTGATGGAGGGGTTTGTACTTTGTGGGGTCGGAAAAATTTAAGGAAAATGTTGACAAATGAAAAAATCAAATATAAATAATAATAAAAAAAAGTATTTAAGGTACTAAAAAGTTTAAAATTTGTTTTTTTCTTTCAAAACAAATTCTATTTTTAAACTTTTAAATTCGTTTATAAGTGTTCGAAGAAGATATTTTAACAATATATGTTACCATTTGTTTGATTGTGGAGTAGATTTTTATGTTAAGATAAAAGCTTAATTTTGTAACTTCAACATTTTCATGTTAAACTTGTTTTGTAGTGCAATATTTGGTAGTTTAACACAAAATCGTATACACCATTAATTAAATATGAAACTAAATTATTTCTGAAGAAGTCTTTGTTTTACGGATTACAGACTTATTCTTTGGAGTGTAATATTGAGAAATTTATAGCTTCATGTTTGTTTGAAGTTTTAATAAATTAAGTCAATGAACTTTTCATTAGCATTAATAAAATTTACTCTTATCTTTCTTCTTTCTTATTCTCATGTGAAAGAGTAGAAATGAGAACAAAAAATAATCAACTGTAACTTTTCACTCCCACGTCATTTCATTTTTATTTTTTTTTACTTTTTAAAATTTTCTAACTTTTAAATTTGATGAATTTAAAAATATTTTTTTGGAACTTTAATTATTTTCCAGATACATTGATAGGAATAAAATTCTTAATAACATTGTTCCTGGAAAAACATTCTTAGAATTGAAATTTTAATCCTCCAAACAAATACATCCTAAGGTGACGAGTATGGGTGGGAATAGGCGCTTTGAAAGACTTGAGTCTGCCATACGATTAATTTTTTATGCCTACGGTCTATCATAGATTTTTTTTTCCGGTCTGGTCTGACCTTTTTAAAAGTCTGGTCTGGCTTGAAAGTCTATTTAAAAGTCTTATTCACATTTAAATGTTCTACTTATATCATATGATGTTCTCCACATACCAATAATATCAATGTACATATCTATATATATTAAACAAAAAATAATTTTTCTAACAAAATAATTTTTAAAAAATCTGAAACAAACATCCTTTAAACCTTAAAAAATAATTTTTTATTTCAAAGAATAGATTATTTTTTCTGAAACAACAAACGCACCCATTATTACCTCTCAAACAAATATGGAACGACTACTGATTAACTAATTGAATACTACCGAATATGGAAAAACGGTCAAATATAGAATGACTACTGAGTGATTGCATAATTAATAGAATTTAAAATAAAAAATATTATTATTAATATAATAATAAAAAAAATAACATTAATAAATAATAAAATATATATTGTCAGGCTTAACAGACTTTTTTATAAGCCTGAGCCAGACATATTTAAATAAATAGACTCTAAAAATAGCTTGAGCCTAACCTTTTTATTAAATAGGTCAGGTCACAAGTAAGTCAAACCAAGGCCCCTGACGGCCTAGCCTATTCTCATCCCTAATGAGGAGCTAACTAAATCTCTCGTATGTGTTTTATTTGTAAGGTTCTTCACATGTTAATATTGGTGCTTAGAAAATAATAATATTTTTTATGTAAATAATTACCGTAATTAATTTAAACAATATTAATATTTGTCTATTGCATTTAAAAACTTATTGAAAATTATGATTTGACCTTTTCTTGAGTATCCTTGTACCAATTTGTGACTTTTGAAAAGATAATAAGCGTTCATCCGTCATAGCTTCTCATGTGATCTGGCTTCTAAAGAACAACCATCCTTCCTGTTCTGCAGTATACAAGTACTATTTTTTGAAGAAAAAAAATAATAATTCTAACTTCAAAATAAAGCCAAAAGAAGCATTATCTTGGTATATGCAGCGCACACAAACAACCACCAAAACCAATCAATAAATATACTCTTACAGTTTCAAAATTGCAAAGATAAACCAACTCTAACCTCATTCTCAGTGAGACCAGCAAAAGATGCACCGCCACAACCACAATAGTGTATCTTCACCGTGTTCCAATTAAAGAAATCTGAATAAGATTAGAGTATCTTGAGTATTAGTACTTTCCAAATCTACAGGGAATTAAAAAGAATACTTTGAGACAAACCTCATCTATCACACAATTAACAAATGGAGAAAAAAAAACCACCAAACTGGTTGTCCTTGATTAGTTTCTTGCAAGTGTTTCTGCATCCTTAAAAAATGATCTATTCCGATGGATTTTGATTAGGGGCAGAGCGATTGCACGCAGAAATTTTTAAATAAAAACTCCGACCTTAGATTTTGAATCGTCCTATATCTTAATTGAATGACCGAGGCCAAAGAAGTTATAATCACTTGTTTCCCTCCACTCACATTAGGCGAATTTTAAGGACAAAAATGTGAAAAAAATGGTGCTCAAACTTGAGGCCAGAACACATACCAAACAATCGGCATTACAATTTACAGGAGCAAAAAGAGAGTACAACTATTGGCACTGCTACTAAAGTTAGTTAAGGGTTATTAAGAGTCTTAATGATAATTTGCTTAGATGAGTACCATTTTCTGTTAGTGGTTAAATTAGTTAGTTAGCTTTTCTTCTCAATTGCTTATATATAAACATAACTAATAAAAATTTCAAATCAATTAATTAGTTTCCATTCATTCAATAATTTTCTGTTTCCTCATTGTGTGTTGAGTTAATTATTGATTTCAGATTTTATATTTCAAGCAGATATAATTATAGTGTGCAAAGTGCAGTGTAACTACCAACTTGCAATGAATTTTGAACAATTTTAACAAACTTCAATTTTAATAAAAATAATCATTAGCATAATATCAGACTTCAATTTGATGAAAATTGAAAAGAGAACCACGCTACTTCCCGAAGAAAATTTCAACAATGGATGCGGAAATAGGAAGTTATTGACAAGCGATCGTTCTCCTCCTGTTCCACCGCATTGGCATTCGAAGCAAAAATCAGTACCGATTGGAACAATGTGATAAAATCCCTAACAATGGAAAGAAACTCGTACCTTAGATTACAGAAAACGGAGATCGAGTTGAAAGCGAGAGGTGCAGTGCGACAGAGGAACTACGAGGCGATGGTAGTGAGAGATTTATGGTTCCATTTAGAGAAAGCAGAGCTTCTTGTTGAAATTGATGGTTCGAGTCGTTGGTGTTCTTCATCATTAGAGTGACGAATTGAGGGATGAGAAATGCAGTGTTGTTGAAGATTGAAGTGCTCCTGCAAGAATGAGAGATTTCGTGAGAATGTAGCCTTTTTTTTTTTTAATTTATTATCATCGTTCCTTGTATTTAAGAAGTTGTGTATATACGAGTAATAAAAGAAGAAAATTATATTTGAAGACATAAAAATATATTTAAATGTTAAATATAGCGCATATCATTTTTTAAGCAATAAAATGAGTCTCAGCTTTTACAAGTTTCTATACAAAATATTAGCACCGACTCATTGTCAAAATCATAGAAGTTTAGAATCATTTGAAAACATGTTCACTTAGTTTGGAAAATTGTGTATGATAATTTACCAATTAAGGTAAATAAATGTCAACTAATATATCAACTTTTAATGTTATAATTTAGAAAATACTCTTAAATTAAGTTGTTTGTTTTGTAAAGAGATTATCCATGTAAAATTAGATTTGTAAATGTGGTTCTCATTGTTCAGAACTTGATTAAAACATTCAAATTATTTATATGTTGAGAGAAGGAAATGAAAGTGTTGATCTTCTTGCAAAGATTAGTTCTAGTAGTGTTGATAAGTTTTGGGATTTTGGGACGTACGATTTGGTAGCCTTGCTCCTTTGTTAGAGGCAAAAGCTTTCGTTCTTCAGAGTGTAGTCATATTTTTTTTTTCTTTTTTTTTTCTTTGCGCTATACCCAAAAGAGAAAAATAAAAATAATTATGGAAATCAGTCATTTGTTTCTCAATGCACCAAAACTAAATGTTTTTCTTTTGTTCCATGTATGTATTTAAAAAGTTGTGTATTTGTGGGGGAAAATAAATAAATTATAAGCCTAAAAATGTACTTAAATCAATAATTTAAATGATACATTTATAAATTTACAATTAGCTCTCTTATTTCTAAGATGAATCAATTGACTTAAGCATCTCATAAGAAATCTACGTTTTATGTTAAAAAGAGCACATATAATTTTTTAAGCAATAAAAAGAATTTTAGCTTTCACAAGTTTTTATGCAAAATGTTAGCTCTAACTCAAAATTATAGAAGTTTGGAATAATTCGAAAACATGTTCAGGTGTAAATACCATATGTCAATTTTATTACAATGTTTACAGCCAAAACAAGAATTTGATGGATGACTAAGGCAATAGTGATCCTTGTCATGAAAAATTGCATTTGATGCTAAAGTAGCATTCACATAAAAAAGTCCATTGTGACTCGTGAGCACTACCCCAACCAATGGTATTCTTCGTTGCACGGTCCTGGCTAAGACAATTTGTTGATTTTGTTAATTGTGAAATCGACAATAAATTGAATTTAAAAGATGGAATGTGAAAAACATTTGTGAGAGTAAGTGATGGTGAAAAATTGATGTGCCAATGTGTGTCACAGGCACTTGAGACCAATCAGATACTTGGATAGAGATATGTTTATGAACAGGAGAATATGAAGAAAAAAAATAAAGAAATGTATACATATGGTTAGAAGCTCCTAAGTAAATAATCCATGAAAGAGATAAACGAGCAAAATATAAATTTACCAATGTTCCATGAAGTGGAATGAATAATCACAAGAAATGGTTTGATTTATGATTATTTTTAAATTTAGTTCTTATACTTTAATTAATGTTTTATTCAATATTAAACTTGATAATCAAAAATTGATTAATAATCTATTAACTAACTAGAACGTTATCATCAGTTTATATGAAGGTAAACAGTTGTAACAAAAAATAATAATAGTGAAATGTGATTTGTACATGCAAATAATTAAAAATAAGAATAGAAATATCATACACAAAAAGTATATTCGTTCACTCAACTCGAGCTAGTCAAGTCCTCTCAACTGTAAGATTTTCACTATTGGTTTCAGAACCAAAACATTCTCCATCATATCTTTTCTCTTGATCACACCTTGATCAATTACAATCTTTATCTCTCAACATAGAAAGAATTTTTACAGTCACCTTTCAATTTAAAAAAGACTTTTACGAACACATTCAATCTAAAATAAAATATAGATTTTAGTTCATTTCAATGTGTATGATCAAAAAGTGTTTGGGATCTAATGATTGTCAACTTTTTATTTGAGATAAATAAAGACAAATTCAATAAATGATGATCCACATATATAGTCAAGAGAGTTGGAGTTTGCCTGAAGAGTTTTTTGACATGCGATTACTTGAACAAGTGTTGGTAGATTGCAAATTGAACAATTGCTTTCATATTCCAATTGATCTTCAATTTATAGACGACGAGAGGCTTTGAATATTCAATTTAAATTGAATATAGTCGTTAGACACATTAGTCAAGTGTCGCATATATTTTAAAACAATTAAGCATATGTTTATATTATTGTCCAGAACGTTATTGACAAACCCATAATGTTATTGCTTTTGAGTCTGATGGAAAATATCAATAAGTGTGAGAGTGAGTTGTCAACTATCATTTGACATTGTGTGATGTACACTGTGAAAATGAGGTCCGTAAAGAGGACATACCGGTTTGAGCCATAATAAAAACTCACAAGTTTGTGAGGACTTATGTAGCATACATTAGGTGAACCAATATAAATTTGGGTGTGTCATTTTTTTATACTCTCTCCTCTTTATTTACTTAATTGTCACATAATTTTTTTAAATTTCTATCATCTGACTTTGTAGAAGATACAACTTTAAAAGATATTTTTTAAAACACCAATATCTCTATTCAACCCCTCATTCTAGTGATATTTTAACTACTTCAACATTCTGCATGTTTATTTTTGTAAGTAGACCTTCAAATTTTGATTTTTAATTGATCATTAAATGTTTGAAAGCTCATATGCGAAATGTCAATTGATTTACTGCATGTTTTCCTTTCATAAAGATCCCTATTGTCAATTGTTCTTTAATTGAACAATCAGAACATTCTGGTGAATGTTATTTCATTATTATTTTAACAAATAATTTAATAAATGACTCAATCTTGAAATGATTTATTCTTCAAAATTGATTCTTCTCATTTTGTTGAACTGATATGAACATTTTTTAGTGCAATGAATTTGTTCATCACGAGAACATTCATTCATAACAATTGAGAATGTTGTCTTCTATACGAGAGGATGAATCTTTTGTTGAAACAATACTTCCTACAATTTATGTTGGTGTTACACGTGTTGTGTCTTGTCCATCAAGTATCACTGAGATACTTTAATATATGTATGAATGTATTTGACACTTTTTTCACGGAGATATTATCTTGAAGATGCAATAACCGTTCTCTTGAATGATTTGATATAGTATACATTATGTTTCTTTTGATATTCTTTCATAAAGATGTTATTTGATTTCTTTATTTATTTTTATATATATTTGAACTTATAATATACCCAAATGATCATTTTGATCACTCTTCTTATTCTTTGGTTCAAAATGTTCTCAACACTTATTGTATTTGACTTGTTTGATCCTCATGAGTTCATAAACTTCTTTGGAAGATTTCCTTCTAATATCTTCATGAAATAATATTATGACACTACTTTGATTCTTTCACAATTCAGTAGATACTTATGCACTTCTTGCTTGTCCACTTATGCGATTTATGTTTCTTAAATAAAATTCAAGTACAATCATCCGTAGATGTTGTCATTAAAACATATATCAAAAATATTTTTACCTTTACAATCCAAAAATATCATGTTTAGCTAAGAGGGTAAAAAAATTTATTGTATTGTGCACTTGATAATTGATTTGCAAGGTTACCGAAAGTGGAGGATGGTGGCCATGTTTTCATTTGGAGCTAATCAAGAAAACCATGAATATGATATCAAGTAACCAGAGTATGGTCATGCTAATCGAAATTTGATCTCTTGTTACATATATAAAAAAAATGGTCCATAAGAAGGATTTGACTACGAAACACAAAATCTATCATGAACACCTTGAAGGAATTCCATGACACGATCTTGATTTTGTTGATCAATAATGCTTTTAGCATTACCACAGATGCATGGAGTAATCAATAACTTATACCAATTTTGTTGATCAATAACTTATTAACTAATGTTATTTATACCAATTTTGTTCTTTTTAATAATTTTTAAAATTTTCCTTCAATCCTATTAAGTAAAAGCTGTGTTTTTAACGGGATCGACCTAATAAGTTTAAGACTTAAAATAATCTTTAAAATGAGGTTTCAATTATAAAAAATATAAAAACAATGACATAATCTAATTTAAAATTATAGATAAAAGATTCAAAATTTTACGTATTACCAACTAAATTAATATATAATTACACATAAATTAACTTATAATATAATTAATAATATCATAGACTATTTAGTTTACAATTTTTTTTTCTTTATTAAAGTAAATCTTTTTTAGGCCTAAACCCTAGATTTAGTGGCTTAAACCTTGTCTTTAACATATGGTTTTATAGATAGAGTATAGACATATAATAACCTTCACTTAAATTTCTCATAATAATAATATTAATAATAATAATAAACGTTTTTGACCTAACTATATGGCCCACCATTAATGAATGAAAAACTAATAAAAACAAAAAAAGAAAACCTGTCAATTTGATGTCTATCTGGCTCTCAGTTCAGGAAGCACCACGTAGGACAACGTGGGATCCATACTCTCACTTTGCCAGGTCATTACATCAATTTATTACAAATTAAAATTAACCCTCCAATTCTTATTTCGAAACTCAAATCACCCAATCAAAGCTAACACTAAACAGGAGCGAAAATAACTGCGATGTTTCGAAATTCAAATAAAAATGGGAAAACAAAATATAAATGTCGACGTGGGGAAGAAAGAAGGACCCGCAAATTGCTGAAGAGAGAGAGTGTGAGTCTCTTCTTTCTCTCTCTTTTAAACTTTTTTTTTTCTTCTCTATTGCTTGCTTTTGTTAATTAATTAATTAAATAATTATCTAACTAACTTTATTTTATTTTTCTCTTTCTTTCTCTTTGCATTTTGTCTCCTTCCTTGATCTGCAACCTCGCAACACGCGTAACGTAACACTGATTCTTCATTCTTCTTCTTCTTTCTATTTTTGCCGCATTGCTACGTTCATTCCTCAAATTCAATGGAGTCCCTCCCGTTTGGTTCGTTTCCGTTTCTTCTCCCTCTCTTTTGTTTCAGATTTTTTTTTATATAATTAGATTTTTTTTCTTTTTCATTAACTGCTTTGTATTGTTAAATTAGTTTTCGCTTTCATTTTGGTCGATTTCTTTACGCTTAATTTTCCCTGACAATGTTAATTTTTTTCACACTTTAAGCTGGATCATTTTATTTTATTTTTTGGAGGGATTTTAAAGAAAAGAATATAAATAAAAAAGGAAAGAGGTTGTTTTTTAAATTCTCTTAGCTGTTTTGAACATATAATTGGGTTTGAAATTGAGACATTATGAAATTGCCTTAGCTATTTAGCTTCTAGATATGAATTCTCGAAATTTTCATCACTGGGAGAGGGAATGAGTATGTGACATGTCACAGGATCTCGGTTATAGGTTTGGGATTTTCGTAATTCTCTTATTATTATTATTATTATTATTATTAATTAATATGATTATGATTGTTATTCTTTTTTTATGTTTCAGTTTATTTTTAAAATTTTATAATGTTAGGGTGTTTTAGGAATTTGAAATTTAAATGTCAGTTTGAATAGGGGTCCTTACTTTTTATTACATTTTGAATTTATTCAGTATTAATGGATGAATTGAATTTTTCATGGGTTTAACTTGTATGCAGATTTGGTATATTGTGCAGATTTGGTAGTATGCATGAAATTATCATGTGCTGAAGTTAATCATTTTCTTAATTTGTATGTATTGTTAGGTTTTAGGAGAACAAATCGGGGACAAGGGGCAGTTTGATTAATGAATGAAAAACTAATAAAAACAAAAAAAGAAAACCTGTCAATTTGATGTCTATCTGGCTCTCAGTTCAGGAAGCACCACGTAGGACAACGTGGGATCCATACTCTCACTTTGCCAGGTCATTACATCAATTTATTACAAATTAAAATTAACCCTCCAATTCTTATTTCGAAACTCAAATCACCCAATCAAAGCTAACACTAAACAGGAGCGAAAATAACTGCGATGTTTCGAAATTCAAATAAAAATGGGAAAACAAAATATAAATGTCGACGTGGGGAAGAAAGAAGGACCCGCAAATTGCTGAAGAGAGAGAGTGTGAGTCTCTTCTTTCTCTCTCTTTTAAACTTTTTTTTTTCTTCTCTATTGCTTGCTTTTGTTAATTAATTAATTAAATAATTATCTAACTAACTTTATTTTATTTTTCTCTTTCTTTCTCTTTGCATTTTGTCTCCTTCCTTGATCTGCAACCTCGCAACACGCGTAACGTAACACTGATTCTTCATTCTTCTTCTTCTTTCTATTTTTGCCGCATTGCTACGTTCATTCCTCAAATTCAATGGAGTCCCTCCCGTTTGGTTCGTTTCCGTTTCTTCTCCCTCTCTTTTGTTTCAGATTTTTTTTTATATAATTAGATTTTTTTTCTTTTTCATTAACTGCTTTGTATTGTTAAATTAGTTTTCGCTTTCATTTTGGTCGATTTCTTTACGCTTAATTTTCCCTGACAATGTTAATTTTTTTCACACTTTAAGCTGGATCATTTTATTTTATTTTTTGGAGGGATTTTAAAGAAAAGAATATAAATAAAAAAGGAAAGAGGTTGTTTTTTAAATTCTCTTAGCTGTTTTGAACATATAATTGGGTTTGAAATTGAGACATTATGAAATTGCCTTAGCTATTTAGCTTCTAGATATGAATTCTCGAAATTTTCATCACTGGGAGAGGGAATGAGTATGTGACATGTCACAGGATCTCGGTTATAGGTTTGGGATTTTCGTAATTCTCTTATTATTATTATTATTATTATTATTAATTAATATGATTATGATTGTTATTCTTTTTTTATGTTTCAGTTTATTTTTAAAATTTTATAATGTTAGGGTGTTTTAGGAATTTGAAATTTAAATGTCAGTTTGAATAGGGGTCCTTACTTTTTATTACATTTTGAATTTATTCAGTATTAATGGATGAATTGAATTTTTCATGGGTTTAACTTGTATGCAGATTTGGTATATTGTGCAGATTTGGTAGTATGCATGAAATTATCATGTGCTGAAGTTAATCATTTTCTTAATTTGTATGTATTGTTAGGTTTTAGGAGAACAAATCGGGGACAAGGGGCAGTTTGATGGTTCCCTCTAGTTGTTAGCTAGATTTTGGTGGGCATGTGTTGAATAGAACTCTGCATTGAGCTGAATTGCGGCTAAATGACACGGGGAAGGATAAGGGCGAGGTTCCGAAGGAGCCATTTTTACACATTTGGTTGTCTTCGACCTTCTGCCACTGAAGAGGGGCCACATCCACTTCAAGGTCCCGGGTATTCGCGAACTGTGCACTGCAACCAGCCTCAGCTTCATGAGAAGAGACCGCTACATTATTGCAGGAATGATATTTCCACAACCAAATACAATGTGCTTACATTTTTTCCCAAGGCACTTTTTGAACAGTTTCGTAGAGTTGCTAATATATACTTTCTTTTGGCTGCGTGCCTTTCGGCCTCTCCAATTTCACCTTTTAGTCCACTTAGTATGATTGCTCCTTTGGCATTTGTTGTTGGGCTTAGTATGGCAAAGGAAGCATTGGAAGATTCACGCAGGTTTGTTCAGGATGTTAAAGTTAATCACCGGAAAGTTAATCAACATAAAGGCGATGGCGTTTTTGGTCACAGGTCGTGGCAGAACATTATGGTTGGGGATGTAGTAAAAGTAGAAAAGGATAAGTTTTTTCCAGCAGATTTGCTTCTCTTGTCATCAAGTTATGAGGATGGGATATGTTACGTCGAGACAATGAATTTAGATGGTGAGACCAACTTGAAGGTAAAAAGATCTTTGGAATCTACCTTGGCCCTAGATAGTGATGCTGCTTTTAAGGATTTCACTGGAACAATAAGATGTGAAGACCCAAACCCCAATCTTTACACTTTTGTTGGAAACTTTGAGTACGAGCGCCAGGTTTATCCTCTTGATCCTAGTCAAATTCTCCTTCGAGACTCTAAGCTTAGGAACACTGATTACATCTATGGAACGGTCATTTTCACTGGTCATGACAGCAAAGTCATGCAGAATTCCACAAGATCCCCTTCAAAAAGGAGCACAATAGAAAAGAAGATGGATTATATCATATACACTCTCTTCACTGTCCTTATCTTTATATCTGTTATTAGTGCCATAGGATTTATTGTCAAGACTAAGTACCAAACCACAAAGTGGTGGTACATACGCCCTGACGATATCGAATACCAGTATGATCCCCAGAAAATTGGATTGGCTGGGATGAGTCATTTGATTACTGCTCTCATTCTCTATGGATATTTGATACCCATCTCACTCTATGTTTCCATTGAGGTTGTGAAGGTTCTACAGGCAACCTTCATTAACCAAGACATTCAAATGTATGATGAAGAAACTGGAACTCCAGCTGATGCAAGGACTTCAAATTTGAATGAAGAGTTGGGCCAGGTGGATACAATTCTCTCCGATAAAACTGGAACTTTAACCTGCAATCAGATGGACTTCCTTAAGTGCTCCATTGCTGGTACTCCATATGGTGTGCGTTCTAGTGAAGTTGAAGTTGCTGCAGCGAAGCAGATAGCTTCTGATCTTGAGGACGCGGATTCAGAGCTGTCCAATTTCCCCATGCCTAATAAGAAAGCCCATGTTTCATGGGAAAATTTTGGAAAAGTTGATGAAATCGAACTAGAGACTGTTGTTACTTCCAAAGGTGATGAGGATCAAAGGCAGGCCATAAAGGGTTTTGGTTTTGAAGATGACCGTCTCATGAATGGTAATTGGTTGGAAGAGCCCAATGCCGATGACATTTTATTATTTTTCCGAATACTAGCAGTTTGCCATACTGCCATTCCTGAGCTGAATGAGGAGACAGGAGGTTTTACATATGAAGCTGAGTCTCCAGATGAAGGGGCTTTTCTTGTAGCAGCAAGGGAATTTGGCTTTGAGTTTTGTAGGAGGACTCAGTCAAGTATTTTCACACGTGAAAGAATTTCTGCTTCAGGGCAAGTGGTGGAAAGGTAAGAATTCATGGAAGTTGAAAACTTTTATCCTTATCTATTTGTTTTCCTTTGTTTGCACCCTTACACCAGGGGTCCCAAATCAGGTTTTTGTCTTTATTCATGTCTATTGATATTTTTGTTTATATACTTTTGGGCGAATTACTCAGGGAGTACAAACTCTTGAATCTACTAGATTTCACAAGTAAAAGAAAGCGTATGTCAGTGATTGTCCGTGATGAGGAGGGAAAACTTTTTCTTTTTTGCAAAGGGGCTGACAGGTTAGCTTACAATATCTATTGTTCTTGCCTATGTACTCAATGATGACAGATGAATGTATAGTGTTGATTATCAATAGCACCTTCTCAAATTATACATTAGATAAATGAAACTGAAAATTCATTCAAGCTTCTCAACCTATAGCAAATATACAACATAATCACAACAACCCCCTTTTTCCATAGAAGAAGCTTGCAAAAACACACATGTATGCTCCCACAAAAAGGCATCTCCCTTTAAACTTGACACCCATTATTTTCTTGCTTGGTTATGCAGTATCATATTTGATCGTTTGTCCAAGAATGGAAAAATGTATTTGGAGGCTACTACTAGACATTTAAATGATTATGGAGAAGCAGGTTTGCGAACACTAGCTCTGGCATATAGAAGGCTCGAAGAAAAAGAGTACTCGGATTGGAACAATGAGTTTCAGAAAGCCAAAGCATCTGTTGGGACTGACAGAGAGGCAATGCTTGAGCAGGTATCAGAGACTATGGAAAAAGAGCTGATTCTTGTTGGGGCAACTGCTGTAGAAGACAAACTGCAGAACGGGGTAGGATTGTCATTCTTTGTAGTCAATATATTGCTGTTTTCTGTACTTCAAATCTTCAACCAAATTCAACTTATTATCCTCCTCAGGTTCCTGAGTGTATTGATAAACTTGCTCAAGCTGGTCTCAAGATTTGGGTATTGACAGGGGATAAGATGGAAACTGCAATCAACATTGGGTCTGTTATCCACAAATTACCTAACCTTGTATACTATTACATTTATGTTCTAAATAGATAAGGTTGAACTTGCACAAAAGTGCCTCCGAAACAAAGTATGATGAAGTTGTATTTTCCGTGGTACAGTTTTTCCTGCAGTTTGCTTCGACAGGGCATGAAGCAGATCTGTATAACAGCGAATTTAGACTCAGTATCCAGTGATGTCAAACAGGTACCCCTTTACATTGAGAAACGTAAAAGAGATTACTTTATGGACTTGTGTTTCATCTGATGTTGGGCCTAGTTCTTTTGTTTAACACCGCAGGCCATCAAGGACAGCATATTAAATCAAATCACCAATGCTACACAAATGATAAAGCTGGAGAAGGATCCCCATGCTGCATTTGCATTAATTATCGACGGGAAAACTCTGACATATACTTTAGAAGATGACGTGAAACACCAGTTTTTGGGACTGGCAGTTGATTGTGCATCTGTCATCTGTTGTCGTGTTTCTCCCAAGCAAAAGGCACTGGTATGACCTTTTGTCTGTTTTATGTTGTGATTTTGTGGGCTCACTTTTACCGTTTTATACTGCATACGAGTATTTGATTTTTGGATTTATATGTGTGGATGATTGCTCACATGGATCCATCTTAGTTAGATAGGAAAACTTGGGTCCATTTAAATTCAGATGGATCTGTTAGTTCAGTTGTGTATGCCAGTCATTTCCACACTTTTGTAGATTGCATTTATCTAACTCTGTCACTATGTCCACTCTGAGATGTAAAGTTATATGCATTTTATATTGTCCTGATTTCTTAATCTTCTGGTGCCAGGTCACAAGGTTGGTAAAAGAAGGAACTGGGAAGACCACTCTCGCAATAGGTGATGGTGCAAATGATGTTGGCATGATACAAGAAGCAGATATTGGTGTTGGAATCAGTGGGGTTGAAGGTATGCAGGTCAGTGGCATACATGACTGTCTCTTTAAGAAAAACTATTTCTTAAGTATCACTGCAGATGACCGGATGATTCTAGCCTTTAATTTTGCAAGTTGGAATGGCATACATGTTATATTTCAGATACAAAATCAAATTCTAGTTTTATATAGCCTTATTATTTTCAAAAACAACCCTGTGATTTGAAAAAACCTGTCATGTTTCTTTTTGCATGTCTGGGCTCCGTTTTTCTAGCTGTACTGTTGACCAGATGTCTTGTCAAGCCTTTTGTGATAGTTGTCTTGTAATTAGTGCTGTTGATCCACTGCAAGAGTAAAGTGAGCTTCCCTTTTGCATTATCAACAATAATTTGCAGACTGATACAATAAATTGCTTAAAATGAAACTTATTTAACATTTTGATATTTTCTTAATTCTTTTTGTCATTATAGTCTGAATATAGTTATTTCTAAATTCTGATCAGATTGAATTGAATTGCTAAATTTTATTTTAATGTGGAAAAGGATTTGCAAACTTTCTGATGTTTCTTTAATTGTGATGCACTTCTCAATTGTCATTTTAAGTTGTGGTCTCAAGCATGCAATTTCCTTTCAGGCAGTGATGGCCAGTGACTTCTCGATTGCCCAGTTTCAATTTTTAGAGCGGCTTCTGGTGGTTCATGGACACTGGTGCTACAAGAGAATTGCGCAGATGGTAATTGATTAATGATTGTCTTGATCATCATTCTCACAAGTTGGACCCCTTGCCTTCAATGCCTTGTGTGCTGTGTATCCTTTGCACGGATAGAGAAGCTCTTAATAACATTTTAGCATGTGTCTATTATGAATTGATTCCTTCATTTCTCTTCTTAATCTGTATGTTATGCCTTGCAGATCTGTTATTTCTTCTACAAGAATATAGCCTTTGGCCTCACCATCTTCTATTTTGAGGCCTTTACTGGCTTCTCTGGCCAATCGGTTTATGATGACTGGTACATGATCTTGTTTAATGTTGTTCTGACATCGTTACCCGTCATTTCACTTGGCGTTTTTGAACAAGATGTTCCATCGGAAGTTTGCTTACAGGTTTGTTCTCTTGCTATGTCTTCAACAAGTTTCATCCTCTGAAAAATTCAACCTATTAGTAAGCTGATGTTGTGCTTTGCAGTTTCCCGCACTATACCAACAAGGACCCAAAAATTTGTTCTTTGATTGGTACAGAATATTGGGATGGATGGCCAATGGTTTATATTCCTCCCTCGCCATCTTCTTCCTCACGGTCACCATATTCTACGATCAACCATTCCGTATTGATGGCCAGACAGCTGACATGGCTGCGGTCGGAACAACAATGTTCACTTGCATCATTTGGGCAGTCAACTGCCAGATCGCACTGACAATGAGCCATTTTACATGGATTCAGCATCTATTTATATGGGGTAGCATACTTACCTGGTACCTCTTTCTCGTGTTATATGGCACACTTTCTCCAGACCTTTCCAAAAGTGCTTACCATTTACTTGTTGAAGCTCTTGGACCTGCACCTATTTATTGGTCAGCAACACTTATAGTTACAATTACATGCAATCTTCCTTATCTTGTCCACATATCCTTCCAAAGATGTTTTAATCCCATGGATCACCACATTATCCAAGAAATCAAGCACTACAAGAAAGATATTGAGGATCAACACATGTGGACGAGGGAGAGTTCTAAAGCCAGACAAGAAACCAAGATTGGGTTCACTGCAAGAGTGGAAGCAAAGATCAGACAATTGAAGGGAAAGCTGCAGAAAAAACAATCTTTCTTGTCTGTTTTGTCCCCATCACGTACATAATTAACAGTTTTGAGTATTTTTAGGCTTTTCGGGTTAATTTTTTTGTTTAAAGTTTTGCCCCTTTTAAATTATTTGCTTGCTTATATTATTATATTAATTAAAAACGGGGTGAATTAAAGTCTCATTCACTGCAGAAAAACATTTATGCTGTTGTATGTATTATGTAACATATTTACGTAGAAGAGTGTCGGTGTGTATTTCTTATGCCAAATGTTATGATTAAGTGTCCTTGAAACTATGAAATAGCTACTTGTGACTAGGTTCTATGACTGTATGGCGAGTCGCCCCATCACCAAGGTTCATGCCGTCAATGAAATGTTGGGGTTGTTAGTATAGTCACATTTTTACGGAACTACACATGTCTTCGGAAGTGTACTTCTAGATATGTTCAGAAGTGTATTTTCTGATGCAATGGCGGAGCATAAAAAGTTTGTGTAAGTTTACTCGTGTATAA
This sequence comes from Cicer arietinum, assembly GCF_000331145.2. NCBI lineage: Eukaryota > Viridiplantae > Streptophyta > Magnoliopsida > Fabales > Fabaceae > Cicer > Cicer arietinum. Next base: position 57,951,752 of record NC_021166.2, on the reverse strand, counting down.
TTTTAAGGTGATATTTATCACGTCTTTTTATGGAGAATTTTTTTTTCTTTTCTTGTCTAAAGATCAATTTTCATAATTAGTTTTAAATTTTTTTATTTATTATAATCGACAAACCCAAAAACTTTTACTTCTTTAGAAAAATTCCAAACAAAATTTGAATTTTTAGGTCTATTTGTTTAAGATTTTTAAAATTTAATTTTGACTTTATATTTTAAAAAATAATTTTTACAAGAAGTTACTTGAAAAATAATAATTATTTTAGACTCATTTATTATTAATTAAAAAAATTAATCTTTAATAATTAAATATTTATTATTAGACATCTTAACATGATAAAAATATTTTTTTAAATGATTTTTGTGAATAACTTTTCAAAATAGATTTTATTATAATAATTTTTTATATTTTATTATAAAAAAGTTATAGTAAATAGAAGAAATATTTAAAATGATAACTATTTAATCAATTTTTCATTTAAAACTTTATTTTTAAAATTATTTTTAAAAAAATATTATATCAAAAAATAAAATACTATAATTTTTTTTTTAAAATAATCCAAAACAAACCCATCCATTAAAAATCATAATCACTTTTATTTATTTATTTATTTGTAACAAACATTTAGAATAACATCTTAATAAAAGCTATCAACTAATTTTTGTTCACTCAAGTTTTGAGTTAATGAGATAAGCTTATTTGTTAAAATACATCTCACTTAATCAACAAAGCTTAAATTTTAATTTTTTTTAAATAAAATAATAAGTAAATTTATAAAATTTTAAATTCAAATATAATATATAGTATCTAACCTAATAATTTTAATAGTTATTAATTGAATCAAGTGTTATGATAATTAAATCTATAAATTGATTTCTTTTATATATATTCCTAATTTTTAAAAGAAGTCATCAAAATGCCCCGGTTTAAAAAATATATATTAAAATGGGCTTTAATTTTTTTTATTTTTTATTTTAACAATTGAATAATTGTTAGTTTAATAAATAAAAAATAATAAAAATATTTTAAAAAAATAAAATCATATTAATAAAATAGAAGAAAAAAAAAACAGTTGAGTAGATGTGTCAAAACAAATAACATGTTCAAGAGATGTTCCAAAAGAAATAAATGTTATGTTATTTGAACAGCTCCTCCTATAAATAGATAAATTTATATTATTTTAACAATTATCTTGTTTTCTAGATAAATTAACAACTTAATTATATTTTGTTAACAATTTTTTCATTTAATAAATAAAAATAAAAAATATTATTATTTATTATAATTAAAAAAGTAAATTATATTAACAAATCAAATAAAATCCATTCAATTGAAGAAAAAATACATCAAAATTAATGCGGTTGAATAAATGTGCTAAATTTTATCAACTTAATTTTATTTTGTTAGCAACTCCATCTTATTTTGCAGACCTAATTAACCGCATTAATTTTGATGATTTTTTAATCATTTTCATTTTTAATCATTTTTATTTTACAGATCTATTCAACCACATTAATTTTATTTATTTAATCATTTTTAATCTTAGCACTATTACCATCATGTAACAATAATTTGAGTATGGCTTTCTATGTCTTGATTTCTACCAAATATGTTAGATCCATGATCTAAAGAGGTTGATGGAGTTCTCCAAGAAGACTGGTGGTGAGTTGCAATATGTTGAAGACCAAGAAGATGAAGAATATGGATGAAAAGAAGAAAAACAAAGATGAAGAAGAGGACCAAGGTTTGGTCGATTTTTGATTTAGGGGTCACGTGCGCGGCTGAATTGTGTTGGATTGAGGCCGCTTTTTAATTTTGGCTTTTGTTTTAAAATTTAGAATAATATAATAATGGCTTTTTAAAAACATAAACTATATTTATTAATTTGGAATAATATAATAATAGCTTTTAATCCATATAGAGGTTTGTCATATCACAATTTTTTTGACACGTCATTAAAAATATGACAATTCATCATGATTTGGACTCAAATTATGTGTGGAGACCAAAAGAGAGACAAATAAAATGAGGTGGACTATTTTAGTGATTAACCTAACGTGCAATTAAGCCAAAAAAGATAAAATATTTTCGCGACCTCTTAAGAATAAAAATGTAAGATATTTTGATATATATTTTTTAAAATGAATATTTTAATTTTTAAAAAATTAGAAATATATATATATATATATATATATATATATATATACGCTTTTTAATTTTGGCTTTTGTTTTAAAATTTAGAATAATATAATAATGGCTTTTTAAAAACATAAACTATATTTATTAATTTGGAATAATATAATAATAGCTTTTAATCCATATAGAGGTTTGTCATATCACAATTTTTTTGACACGTCATTAAAAATATGACAATTCATCATGATTTGGACTCAAATTATGTGTGGAGACCAAAAGAGAGACAAATAAAATGAGGTGGACTATTTTAGTGATTAACCTAACGTGCAATTAAGCCAAAAAAGATAAAATATTTTCGCGACCTCTTAAGAATAAAAATGTAAGATATTTTGATATATATTTTTTAAAATGAATATTTTAATTTTTAAAAAATTAGAAATATATATATATATATATATATATATATATATATATAACCCAGAAATTAATCCAATAAATCATTTGTAAAAGAAAACAAAATTTAATCCAATTAATTAGTTTGGCATTACCAAAACATAGTCTTAAAACTAAGAAAAGTTTCAATTTTCAAAGCAAAGTTTCAGTCAGAAAAAAAAAATTAAAAAGAAAAAAAAAAAAGGTTGATGAAGAATGCGTGAGGCGAGGTTAAGCGCGTGGCAACGAACATTGATTCATCATTCATTCATCTCTCACAATTTCTCTCTCTCATCATCATCTTCCTCATTTCCGTTTCCTTTATCCTTTTTTTAATTCCAATTTTGTCCTCTGCTTTTTCATCGTTTCTCAGTTATGCCCTCTTCATCTGCGATGGCGTACTTGAAGTCGTAGCTCCGCTTTTTCAATTCCAATTTTCAATTTCCCAAACCTTTTAGGGTTTAATGGAACCTCGAATTGGGAACAAGTTCCGTCTTGGTCGGAAAATTGGTAGTGGATCTTTTGGAGAGATCTATCTCGGTTCGTTCTTCTAACTCGTCTGTCAGTTTTTGCATGTTCATGAATCACTATGACTTTCTCTGTTTTTTTTGTTTTTTTAATTGATTATTTTTGTGCAGGAACCAATATTCAGACAAATGAAGAGGTTGGGATTAAGCTTGTGAGTATTCTGATTCTGACCTATTACCTACTCTAATTTGGAAGAAAAAAAAGTTAGCTTTTTAATTTTTGGTGATTGCAAAATTCAAATACTTTTTACTCAAGTTTGCCGAGAAATTCAAGGAGTGACATAAACTAGGAGAGTTGGAATGTATTTAGTGATATTGAAACGAAACAATGGATTCCAAACAAAGAGTTGTAAAGACAATATGGGTTATTGAATTTCTTTTGGTATGCTTTTAATTTGTTTTCATCACTGAACTTGTTGGTTTATTTTTACTTGGTAATTGAAGTTTTGTGCATCTCTCTCTGCTGCAATATTGAAAGTATTAAATGCTAATTGCCACGTGTTTAGATGAGTAGTTTGTTTTTGTTATTTTATTTTCCTTTTGTTTGATTCAGGAAAATGTCAAAACCAAGCACCCTCAATTGTTGTATGAAGCAAAGCTGTATAAATTACTGCAAGGAGGAAGTAAACTCCCATCTTTGGTGAATTTGTGTATTTTGGAACTCTTTATTTATCATTGACTTCATATTACTCACTTGGTTTAAATGTTTTTGGGTGGCTATCTTTTATTTCGAAGCTGGAATCCCGAATATAAAATGGTCCGGGGTCGAAGGAGAGTACAATGTCCTTGTGATGGATTTACTTGGCCCTAGTCTTGAGGATTTATTCAATTTCTGTAATAGGAAATTGTCCCTCAAAACTGTTCTCATGCTTGCTGATCAAATGGTAGGTTTTGTTGTATTGCATAAGCGTCTAATTGACACTCACCTGTTTTCTTAAAATGTCTCAATCTGGTGCTGTTTCCAGATAAATCGAGTCGAATTTGTTCATTCCAAGTCATTTTTACATCGGGACATCAAGCCAGACAACTTCCTCATGGGTTTAGGGAGGCGTGCAAATCAAGTATTTGTTTAATTTTTGTTTTCTCAGCTATTTTCTTAATTTTTCTGATCATGTCCTATGCATATGTATCCATTTCACATTTGCCTTTTTTGTAGGTATATGTCATTGACTTTGGTCTTGCTAAGAAGTTCAGAGACAGCACTACACATCGGCATATTCCCTACAGGTACTTTTATCGCATCTTTAGTTTTATGATTTTTTTCAGAATGGTTGCACAGTTAAACTTTAAACTATTCCCCATCAGTATATTCCTTATCATGCTTATATTTTATAAAATCTTCAATCAGGGAAAGTCCTATATCTGGATGTTATGCTATTGTTAATTATTTATGTGAATAACTGACTATTTAGTGGGCAGGAGAGTATTCTTGTAATAGAAACAACAGCTTCAAAGTTAACAACATCATTGAAAGATGTGAAACTGATGTGAACCTGGGGCAGGATTACTTAAACAGTAAATTGAAGAAAAACAGATCAATAATGAAAATAAAGAAATGTATTATTTATGGAAGTGAAAGATAACTGCAAAAGGATGAATATCCAAATGCCCACAGAGCTAGGCTCCTACAGAGAACAATATCCTGTCCATAACTAACCAATGACTTTCCAAAAGATAACCATTTCTCTCTCACCTTAGTCCCTATATAACTGATTGGGTAACATGCTTTCCTCATCCCCTGCCTCATCAGCATTCCTTTCCCCCCCTCTTCTACTTTTCTCTAATAAATCCCCACATCAAAAGCTTGGGGTCCTAACAAACAAATTTTGCTTTGCGCTGGAAATTATCATGGTTTTGCATTCCAAACATTGATTACATTTCTGCCCTTTGATTTGTTTATATTTCTATAATCATTGCATTACTTGTTACCCCAGTTCTTTAAGTAATTTGTCCGCTATGATTTGCCTTTGTTTGAACCAGGACCCGTTGATGCCATACTTACTTGCAAAATAACTTTTTCTGATGTGTAAAATTAGCCTATTCAATGCTTGAATCCAATAGTATTATTTTCGTAATCATGTATGATGTTTTCTGATAATTTGGATGTCCATATCATAGGTATGTAATCTTATAGTAGATATTTACTTTTTAAATGTTAAAGTTAAGCGGCAGTATGAAGTATCAGTTAGTTTTTGTGTTGTATGAAAGTTATTAAAGGGTGAATGTATGCCAACAATTAAACTTGGTATCGTTGGATTCCGACTCTCTCTCTCTGGGTGTGTATGATCGCATTATATAGTCTTAAAAGTTATTTATTTAAAGAACAAGTCAGCACTTAATTTATGTTGCTCTAAATAGTCAAGGAAGTATACTTTTGTGCTTTTTCTCTGAATTTGACTTTCTTGTAATAATCCTTTGCAGAGAGAATAAGAATCTGACTGGAACTGCTAGGTATGCCAGTATGAATACTCATCTTGGAATTGGTATGCTCTCTTTATCTCATTTGATCAATGTCCTTTCTTAACGACTATTGATTTTGACCTGAGGATGTCAATTCTGTGCTTTAATAGAGCAAAGCCGCAGGGATGATTTAGAGTCACTTGGATACGTTCTTATGTATTTTTTAAGAGGAAGGTAATCATTCTCTCGCCTTTATTATTTGGTATTTCTTATATCTTTTAGTTACCTACTATTTCTTATTTGGTATTTCTGCAGTCTGCCTTGGCAGGGATTGAAAGCAGGTACTAAGAAGCAGAAGTATGAGAGAATCAGTGAGATGAAAGTTTCTACTTCTATTGAGGTATGATTGAGTGATGAAATGAAACAGTATTTTATTTCATATAATATATGTCCATTTTATGTATGTAAAATCATAGTTGATTGTGGTTTGCTTCTTTGTTAGTCTCTTTGCCGTGGCTATCCCTCAGAATTTGCATCATACTTCCATTATTGTCGGTCACTGAGGTTTGATGATAAACCAGATTATGCTTATCTGAAAAGACTTTTGCGTGACCTTTTCATCCGTGAAGGTTTGAGCCTCGATTTTCGATTTATATTTTATTTGGAATGCACTAATGGCTATTGTCCTTGAAAACAATATTTTAGAGTCTAGATGGGCTATGTTTTAATGTCATTTTTAGCTGTTCTTGCCTTGTTGCTCCAGGATTCCAGTTTGATTATGTCTTTGATTGGACCATTTTGAAATATCAGCAGTCTCAAATCGCCACTCCTCCTTCACGTACCATTGTAAGTGATGTTGTGTTATCTCATTGCATTAGATGTTTGTTTGTTGAGATTAGGTTATTTTATTTTCATTGGAAATGACAATGTGACGCAGGGTCTTGCTGCTGGACCAAGTTCTGGTCTACCACTAGCTTCTCCAAATGCTGATGGACAGTCAGGTATCCTTGTTATTTTTAGTTTACATCCCTGATCTATAGTTTAACTATTTTGATTGAGGTGTTTACAGACAAATTGTTAGAATATCTTTTCATACCATTCAATAACCTGTTAGTTATTCTCTGATACCCCCCCCCCCCCCCCCCCCCTCTCATCCTTTCCCTCCCCTTC
>NC_021166.2:57934914-57945004 GCF_000331145.2 Cicer arietinum | reverse complement strand
ATTTTGTCATTCAATGCATCCTTTTATGCTTTTTTTTTTTTAATGTGGTGCCTTCTGTTTAGGTGGAAAAGATGGTAGGCATACTGGGTGGTCTTCATCTGATCCCACTCGCAGGAGGAACTCTGGACCTATTGCCAATGATGGAACCTTATCTAGAGAAAAAGCACCACTTACAAATGACTTAACTGGATCTAAAGATGCTATGGTGTGTATTTTTATATAAATTTGTTTTGTTGCATCTTGTTTCTTTTGATCATGATTTGATTTCAAAAGTATTGCTGTATCACTTGTGTTTCTATACACATCTGAAAAATAAGATTAGCAGGTGCTGTAAATATTTCTCAAAACTCTGCATTTTTTAAACATGTTTGTTATATACCATTTTCTGGGCTTCACTTCTGTGTGCCATACTATTGAGTTTTATGGTGTGTATTGGTACGGTGCATGTTATTCTATTTCTCGGCAAATAAAATGATTAGATGCTGTATGTAGTATAATTGTTATCATGCATATATGATATTTCTCGCTGGTTAAGGTTAAATGAGGTTATCTGTTTATATGACAATTATTAGTTTTCACATTACTTGTTTGTGCATGGTTTATGCAGTTGTCAAGTTTGAAATTCTTTCGGTCAAGTGGATCTGCAAGGCGAGGTGCTATCTTAAGCAGCCGTGATGCAGTTGTTGGCAGTGAGACTGAGCCCTCTCGTCCTCTCACTCTGGATTCGAGTCAAGGAGCACTTCGTAAAAGCTCTGGTGCTCAGAGAAGTTCACCTATCATGTCATCTGAGCCCAACAGAGTATCATCTGGCAGAAACACATCATCAAACATAAAGAATTTGGATTCAACTCTTAGAGGTATTGAGAGTCTGCATTTTAATGATGAGAGGGCACAGTATTAGGAGCTGCTACTCTCGATCACCTTTCTTCCTTGTAAATTCTGAAAGGTTTATACTCGTAGTCACAAACTGCGGAGTGGAGTGTTGTCTGTGGGTTTTGCTGAAGAAAAGCTGCAAACGAATTGGGAATTATCCCCATAAGTATACAATAAAGATATATTTTGGCGGTTTCCTAACAAAACTAAAGGCATCTGTTCATATAGTCTGTTATACTCGTCTGATGAATATTTTCCATAACCTTTACCATTATTTTCTTTGATATTTTTAGCCTCGGTGATAAAGCATATCATTGCGCAAGATGTGAACCTGAGTTGTGTCTGTTTTTAGCACGATTCTATGATCAATATTTCATGTATGACAGTGGAGTGGAGCGAGTACCGGGTACTAACTATTATCATCTTGAATAACTACTGCCTTTAAATCCTGAATAAATATTAGTTGTGTTTGTAATTTTGTTTTTAATCATAACAAACTGAACCTCATTAATGTAAACACTTAATGTTCAAATTACAAAATGTTCTAAATCAAATTCTAAAATCCCTAATCTTTAAAGATCAAGATTTTGTGGTCCGCAAGTATTCTTTCGAAATGACACATTTGTAGTAGTTGTAGTCCATGATCTTATAAACATTGGTGTTGTATCCTTTTCTCTGTGGTGATTTGCAACAGTCCTTTAGCTAGTAAACGTTTCTTCTCTTCAGTTTTTGTAGTAGCAGACAATGTAGTCTGCTAAGAGCTTGTTGGTCATCTCTCCAATTGAGCTGTAGCTCAATTATCAGCCGAAGTGAAAGAATCTTGGTACTTATTTTTTAGATAGGTTCAACATTCATAGACGGCAAAGACTCACAAATTACCTAATAATGAAGGTGAGAAGGTCATAAGCAGTGGTTCTGGTCAGTCCATCCCAATGGTCAAGTTTGAATTTAGTGAACAAACTAGACTCTCCTTCACTTAAATTTGATTTCTTAAATTATTTAGAGTCAACCGGTACAATAATTTAATTATTAATTTATTGTATACATTTTTTATACTTTTAAAATAAAAAAGTAAAAAATTTATAATTTTATGTTAATTTTTTATTATACCAAAATTATTTTCTATCTATTTTTTCTCAAGTAATTTTTTTATTTAATTTAATTGTTTCTAGTCTATACAAAAGTACACCTTATACAATACACAATTGTTTCTATTGAATATTCTTCCATGTTATTTTTGTCAATCCCATAGTTAAATTTTCAAACTTGCATGATCTAAAACTTCAGTTTCTACAACCAGTACTTAATGGTTTGTTTAACGTTAGATATAATTAAAATCCATTTTAGGAGTTTTATTTTTCCACCTATTATAACGACTTTAATTTTTATCTATTTAAGAGTTATAATGTCAACATGTATACCTAAAGAATACAATCCTTATCAATGGCACCAAAGAAAGAAACATTATTTAACAAAATGATTGCAAATATGTCCACAAACATAATAATGCAAATTATTTTATTGCTAATACTATTGTCACACGTATCAAATGCATTTAATTGGGAATGTTGGGGAGCTTCAATGTATGCACTAACATTTCAAAATAAAATGGCTGATGATACTCCAGGATATGATATAAATGAAGATGAGTTAATAGTTAGATGTACCTCAGATGATATATTCTATAAAGATCAAGTAGTAAAACCAAAGCCAGAAGCAACTTTTACATTTAATGATGGATGGATCTTTGGTAGGTCGTTCAACTGCACTGCTAGTTTGGCTTATTATGATTGGGAGGCTACATTTAAAGCTTTCAATTCTACTATAGAATGCAAAAAAGATAAACATTGTATATGGCAACTTCGCAGAAAACATCCTTATTTATATGATTCAAAACATAAACAATGGGTGCAACAAGAGTATGTTTATGATCCATACAACGACGACAAATAAATATGTAATTCTTTAAGTCAATTATTCAAGACACTTGGCCATAAACAATTTTTCATTAGTGTCAACTTTTGATGTCCATTATAAAGAAGGTTGTCTTAAGAAATAATTAGTAGTATTAATGATCTTTTTGAAAAATAGTAATATTAAAGTAATAAAGGATAAATTTGCTCCCTAAATTTCTATGGTAATTTGCTCCATAATATATTGAGGATAAATCTGGCTATTAACATGAGTATCTCATGTTCACTTTGCCGTAATTCAAAATTTTTCAAGATAGAGAAAAAGTTTAAGCCTCAAGGCTCAACTTATTTAAAAAAGTTTTGAAATTTTACTTGTCTTTTCAAATTAGATTAAAATAACTTAATTTAAATAAATATAGCTTAAGATTAATCTTAGAAAAAGTCAATAATCTGAAATCCCAAACTACATAAAATATAATTTTAAATATTTATCATTATTTGTAAATTTTTGGTACCCATGAGTTTGATTGAGTACCGATACTCATAGAACAAAATCAATCCAAAATTTAAATTATTTAAGAATTAATTAAAAATAAAATAATAAAGCAGCTTCTTATGATTGATTGTTGGATACTATAATCAACCAAACTCTAAGGTAAAGGAAGAAGAGAGGCCAAATATTTTCTTTTTTTTATTTTTTGATGAAAAATATTTGTTTCTTCTAAAGTTCCATATTTCTTTCAATTATTATAGTATATAATTTTCTAGAAACAGTAAATGAAAACTCCAATATAAATCAATGAGTAAATTCTCAACTTTTTTTATGAGCAAATTCCAATTGCTTTCTCACCTCTTTTGGAGACAATGAAAAAACATCAGAACCAAAAAACCAAATGCTAGTTCCAAAGCAATAGTATTACAGTACAGTACCATTTATGTTTGAATTGATGATTAAGAAATTCAGAAGCTAGCAAATATCTATACACTTATATTGGCTCCTTGAAATTTGATGAACTGGGCAGGATGACATCTATATAAACTTTGGATTTTAATTTTTTTTAACTCTTTGTAAGTATAGTGAATTTAATTTAGATGAACTTAATTTAGATGCATCAATAATGTAAAATATTTTATACTGGCAATACATCACAATCTTTTATGTTTATTATACTTTAAAAATATTATCATATAAAATAAAATTTATGTTTATTATACTTTAAAAATATTATCATATAAAATAAATATTTTTGAACATCATAATTGTGATTCATTGTCGGTATAAAAACTTTTTATATCGAAAATGTATAAATTAAATCCAACTTAGATAGATTTAGAATCCAAATTAGAACAGGTAAATCACAGCACAACAAAAACATAAAAAAAAAATACTATAGACTATATAGTATATAAATAATTATATACCCATCAATTAATGAATCACCACCATCTGCATGTGTTCTTGATCCACCTGAAACTCTTCTTGAAAGTACCTTTCATTTTCCCTTCAACATCATACACTTTATACCCAGCTACTCTTTTCTTTCTCTGCAACTCTGGATCATTAATAAAGCTCCAATTTTTTGATGTTTTTCCAAATGTTCTTTCCCCTTTTTCAATCTTCATTTCCTTATTACTAACCTCATAAGCATAATTTGTACTGTAACATCTCAGATCTTGCATGCTAGTTGGAGCTACCCTTCCATCAGTATAGCTCTCAATTTGTAAACTCTCATCTCTGCATGATTTGGATCTGAATTCCATATATGATGAGAATTCTCAAACTTAGCTGAGAAATTAAAGAATAATGAAGGTGAGGAAATATGGTTGATAGTTTTGCTTTCCTTTTTGCTTGTATTTTATTGGTATTGTTTATTAATTCTAGATTTTTTAACTTTATATAAACAATAAATTTTTGTATAAAAAATATGGTGGTGATGTTAATAACTTAATATTTATTTTGTCGTTTTTTTCTTGAATGGAGTTAGTATGGGCAGAGAAACTTTCAACTTTGGATAAGAATGCAGAATTTTATGAGGTGTTGTGGTTTGACTGGTTTACACACGTGGAAGTGACAAAAATGGGAATTTGGAATAGGTCCAGTTCACTGCACTCTAGATTTTAAGGTTGGATTTTAACTATTTTTAAATAAAAAAATTTAAATCCAAAATTCTTAAATCGTTTAATTTTGATTCGAGGATTTAGATGTATTTCTAACATCTATCTTTTTCTTAACTCAAGTATCAGTGAATATTACATGCACACATGTATAACAAATCGCGGTTGGTTTATAATATCCAGATTTGATTTTCTAACTTAATTAACTTAAATGATTAGTAACTTGAGATAAGCCAAATCCAATGGTGGGGTATGATCACATGGTTAGCAATAAAGGGGATATAGTATTGTACAAAAGAAATAGGAAAGAGATAGAAATATGAGCACCCTGTTAACTAATTAATCAAACAAATTTGATAGAATCCCAATACAAATTGCATCAGACCACTTGTGTTTGATCTCTAATAGTCTAATAATGAGTAAAATAAATAAATAAATAAATAAAATTCAAAAGATAGTACTTGTCCAAGAGCAAAATCCCTGATGACTTAACATAGAACAAAAATTAACTCATCAGAGTAAATCAGCAACATTTGATGGCAGCTCCTCTATACTCACATTGTAGAATTTCTGAATATCAGCCAGCATTCTGGTATCATCCATGGTCACAAAGTTTATAGCAACACCTTTCCTTCCAAATCGACCACTACGACCTATGCGGTGAAGATAGTTTTCAGGTTGAGTTGGGAGATCATAGTTTATGACCAAAGACACTTGTTGCACATCAATACCACGTGCCAAAAGGTCGGTGGTAATGAGAACTCGAGAAGAGCCAGACCGGAACTCGCGCATGATGATATCCCTAGTGTTCTGGTCCATGTCACCGTGAGTGGCTGAGACTGTATGATCGTTGCTTCGCATCTTGTCGGTGAGCCAGTCCACTTTGCGCCTTGTGTTCACAAAAATGACACTCTGAGTGATTGCCAGAGTCTCGTAGAGGTCACATAATGTCTCTAGCTTCCATTCTTCCTTATCAACATTGACATAAAATTGCTTGATACCCTCAAGAGTCAGCTCATCACGCTTTACCAGAATTCTCACTGGCTTATTCATGAATTTCCTGGTAATCTCAAGGGCTTCAGGTGGCATTGTAGCAGAGAATACTCCAACCTGAATTTTTCCTGGAAGCAGCTGGAAGATGTCATAGATCTGCAACATCAACCAAATTTTTTGTAATGTCATGTAAAATGGAACATGAACTTTAGCTAGACATCACATCATTAAGATTCAGCAAGTAAAGCTTTGTTATTATTTTGCTTTTTATTAAAAGAGAGAAGACCAATTTTGGTTCCTAAGAAAAAATGCATAACCTAATTTAGTTCTTGAGAAAAATAAGTCATTTTTAGTGTCTAAAATAAAATAAACCACGACAACTTAGTTGCTATCACGTAACACAACATGCAATAGAAAAGCATTATACAAAGACTATTTTGTCCCGATTTATTTTTCTCATGGATTAAAAGATGTTTCTATTTTTCTCAGGTATCAAATTGGGTCTTTACTCTTATTTTTAAAAGAGCATATTGACAAACCTGATCCTTGAAACCACGTGAAAGCATTTCATCAGCCTCATCCAGAACAAACATCTTTATGCGATCTGAGACAAGAGACTGCCTCCGCAACATGTCAAACACACGTCCTGGAGTGCCAACAACGGTGTGAACACCAGCCTGGAGAATGCGCTGATCCTCACGAACACTTGTCCCACCAACACAAGCATGAACCTTAACACCAAGGAAATCGCCAAGAGCTCGCATGACCTTCTCAATCTGTTGAGCTAGCTCCCTTGTAGGGGCCAAAACCAAAGCCTGGCACTGAACCAATCCGTAATCGAGCTGCTGCAAAATTCCAGAACAAAACGTGGCTGTCTTCCCAGTTCCTGACTGAGCCTGTTGAATCACATCCAGACCTTTGCAGAAAGGAACAATTCCTCTTTGCTGGATTGCAGAAGGCCTCTCAAAACCTTCAGAACAAGACAAAACATCACACACATGATTCTGTGATAACTGTAGCAAGAGAAATATTATATTCTTTTAAACATGTTCACCGAAGCCTTCATACAAATGTACTCGTTTTCAAAACAACGAAAAGTTTAGAAAATATATTGGATTCAACCACGTTGGTCCATTTATTTTTTCCTTTCTACTCGGTAAATAATTTTGAAACACAAATATATTTAAAATACAAAAACTACAGCCATGTATGAAATGAAAATGTTGATGTCCATCAAAGCTATCATAAGCATATATGTTACCGTAAGCATATATGCCTCGCAGAAGGTTTTCTTGCAGCCCCATTGCATCAAAGCTATCATGGACTTCATCATATGAGGTGAAGAATTCTTGCCCATCACTGGCAAGCCTGTGAAGTAAATTTACAAGACATCAAATTACATAAAAAAAAAGGTACGTAATAATGAATTCAATCATTACAAATAGTGAAGAATATTTAGTATAGGAACACACAGTTCATTCATCTTAGTGTCATAATGATTAGCATCAAATTGTGATCCTTCTGGAGCCAAACCTGCCATCACTACAAAAACCAAAACTTATGTTAAGAAAAAGAAAATACAAAGCCGTACTTTCAGATTCCAGAAAAACCAAAATAGATAATTAAAGAAAGTCCCCAAAACCATTCAAGGACAACTCGAGCAACAGAATAACAAGAACATGATTTTGGAAGAGATGTTATTGTTACTCACACACATGTATAATAAAAGCACTTCCTCCACAATGAGACATATAACAGAAGAGCAAAACTTACAGTACATGAAGAATGAAATGCAAAAACAAACACTAATAAATAAAATCAGTAAAATAAAGAGTTTCAATCCACTACGAGTTTTAGAAAATGTATTTTAAAAATTGCGTGAACTTTTTTTAAAAATTCTAAAAAAATGTCTGACGTGATTTTCAGTATTTCCGAAAAATGAATTCTTTTCCCTCAAGTTAGCTTTCATCTTCTCTTTATCACAATTGAAAAACAAAATCTATAACCACATGTCTTCATACCAGCCACTCACATACAGTAAAAATTGAAAATATTGTTAAGAGAGTAAACAGTCCTAAACTTCAATGTTACTAAAATATCTGCAGAATACATACAAAAGGCGAAAAATTGGATTAAGAAACAAATATTTCCCACTCATCTAACATTCATTGAAACAGTACCAAAATCAAAGGGTGACTTTTAAAACAAACAGATGTAATTATTCAAATGCCAACTCCTGAGATGAAATTGAGTACAATATATTAAAGATCATAATAAGTATCCAAATATTTTTCCAAACAAAAAAAAAACTAAGTATTCAATTAACAAATATTTACAGGTATATAAGGTTGGCTTGATGACAAGAGTTAGAGAGTGAAGTGATAAGAGATCATAGATTCCATCCACATCATCAACAAAATACTAACAATATTAATAATACTAATTATTAATATCGGCCATTACAAAAATAAATTATTAAATAAGTGTTTGAGAAAAAAAATCACAAATATTCACCACCCTAATAACCCTACAAATCTAAAAACATGAAGTTTTTGCATGGAAACTAAATAACAACCGAAAAAAAATTGATGGGTCGGTAAAAAGATGAGAACTTTGAATGAGAAAAACAATCAGATCAGCGACAGATTGATAACACATAATCAGTCATTAACAATATTTGAGGAATTGATATGAAAAATAAAAATAAAAGAGATTAAAACCTGGTAATGAGCGTTGAAGAGTTGAGAGAAGCGAAAGAATGAAGAGATAGCGGCGAAGGGGGAAACTCCTCGGATCTGCACCGTGGAGTTAAAGAGTGGCGAATGAAAAGGGAAAAGGAACTCTTTATATATTCGAAAAAGGGTTAAAGAAAATTATGATTTACCACGTTTACCCTTTCACATTACTTTTTCAGATCCTTATCATTATTCTTTTTTATTTAATGATTTAGATTATGAACTAAGATATTATTTTATTTTATTTTAGATTTGTCAACGATTTATTTTTATTTTTATAAATAATTTGGTGGTTAAATTTACATACATTAAGTATCTCATATATATAGATGTACTTGAAGTTACATGTTTAACTCTATTAACAGAATACACAAATTATTTTGATAAGAAATTTTTAAAATAAATAATTATTAAAAAATAAAATATTTATTAATGTAAATTTTCACAAATAACTGTTTTTTTAAAAAATATTTTTACTTTTTTTTATTTATAGAAATATTGACAATTATCGTAAAAAAATTATAGACAGCTATTTATTAGAAAGTATTTTATTTTTTTTATTAACGAATATAATTAACACAAAATTTAAAAGAAAAATTTATATTTCTTTAGATTATTAGAGGTTAATAGAGTATATATTGTCTTGGTCCGGCTAAAAAAACAACAATGATATACATCTCTATTTAATTTAATATTTTTTTTTGGAAATATACCTCAATGTGCTAGGAGGCTAGGCCCATATCAATGAGCAAAGGGGAAACAATACAAGAGCGGGTGACCACACCACTTTGAGTTTGGGTCTACTAAGGCCCATCTAGCCGAACCGTGGGCCGCTCTATTTCCAAGCGTTTTTACAAAAGAAAAATGAGAAATGTACTGTGCACCCCCACAGTTTTACCTGCCACCCCCCATAATTTGTTATTGACCAATCTACCCTTTTTACTTTATATAAAATTTATCAGTAAATTTACTACACTCTTTTCTCACCCCCACTTTCGAAAGTTTTTCAAAAAAATTCTATTATTCGAAAGTTTCAAACTTTCGAAACAATCAGATGTCAGATTTCAACAACACTTTCGAACCTTTTGTGAAAAATCCAAAGATTCGAAATGCAATTTTCCCAGAAATCACAAAACATTCGAAACTTTGCTTAAGTATGAAAGCTTCGAAGCATGAATTTGATGAAACATTCAAAGATTTGGTTAAATCTGAAACTTTCGAGGTTTTGTGTGATGAAACTTTCGAAGCTTTGGTTCAATTCGAAACTTTCGAAACCCAAAATGTTCGAAACTTTGGTTGAAGCTGAAAGTTCCGAAACCTAGTTTTCCAGCAATTTCGAAAGTTTACATCAATGTCAAAGTTTCGAAACTTTCAATTTTTTTTTTAAAATTTATCATTATTATTTATATTTATTACTATTTTTTAAAACAGGTATGAGTAGAGTTGAGGTTCCTGCCTCAA
>NC_021166.2:57932504-57934904 GCF_000331145.2 Cicer arietinum | reverse complement strand
TATATATTTGATGTTTTATTTGAAACATATTTTGTAGGTATTTCCTTCACGAGAATCTGTGTTTGAATGGGCAAAAACCATTGGAAGAGAAAATGGAATTTTAATTGTCATCATTCGTTCAGATAAAGCAACCGGAAAGAGGGGAAGAAAAGACAAATTGATTTTGGGATGCGAAAGAGGTGGAAGATATAAATCAAAATCAAAATCAACAGTGACTTGTTCTCATAAGGAAAATTGTCCGTTTACTCTCAGATGTATACCCTTAAGTGTCGGTGAAGGATGGAAAATTAGTGTTCGTTGTGGAACACATAATCATGATCTACTTGATACTGTAACTGGTCATTCTTATTTGGGGCGTTTAAATGAAGAAGAGAGGAAATTTGTCAATGACATGACAAAGTATAAGCTTGCCCCCAGATTCATCCTAAATGCTTTGAAAGAGAGAAATAAAGCTAATCTGACAATTCCAAGTCAAATATATAAAGCAAGGAGTACTTATCGATCATCGTTGAGAGGTCCGTATACAGAAATGCAGCATCTGTTGAAGTTAATACAACAAGAAAATTATGTGTATTGGACAAGAAGACGGGAGAATTCTGATGTTTTGAGAGATATTTTTTGGACACATACTGATTGTATAAAGTTGTTAAACACGTTTCATTTTGTTTTGATATGTGATAGCACATACAAAACAAACAGATATCGGTTACCATTACTTGAAATTGTCGGTGTCACATCTACTAGTTTGACATTTTCTGTTGGGTTTGCTTATTTGGAACAAGAGCGACAAGATAACTTCATCTGGGCATTTGAAAAGGTACGACAGTTGTTCAAATCTGAGACTTTAATTTCTAAAGTTATTGTGACTGATAGAGATCTTGCCATGATGAATGCGATTAGTGTTGTGTTTCCTACTTCAATACATTTGCTATGTCGTTTTCATATTGAAAAAAATGTTGGGGCAAGATGCAAACAATATGTGAAAAAAGATAGGCAAGAAGAAGTAATGGATTTATGGAAAAAAAATTGTATATTCAAGTAGTGTAGAGGAGTATGATCATCACCTGCAACATTTTGAGCTAGTGTGTGCCGATATTATTCTTTTTGTTGATTATGTGAAAGATTCGTGGTTAACACCTTACAAAGAAAGGTTTGTCAATGTTTGGACCAATAGAGTGATGCATTTGAGGAACACAACATCTAACAGGTATTTTTAAATTTGATTTGTTTGTTTTAGAAAATATGATTTACTAGTTTGTGATTTATTTTAATTTGTATTATTTAATTTATTTGTAGAGTTGAGTCTGCCCATTGGAGATTGAAAAACATGCTGCAAACTAGTTTGGGTGATTTGTGTAAAAGTTGGGATGCTGTGAATATGATGTTGAAGAACCAAATATGTATCATTCAATCTTCTTTTCAGAAAACCATCAAGGATGTTGAGCACGGGTATAATTCATCATTCTTTCAAAGTCTGCATCATTGTGTATCAAGGAAATGTTTTAAAAAAATTGACACACAGTTGCAGAGAGTGAAGATTGTAGGTACTGACAAAACAATATGTGGTTGCTCAATCAGAACAACTCATGGATTACCATGTGCTTGTGAGTTGGCAAAGTTGCAGATATTTGGTAATGTTATCCCTTTAGATAGCATTCATGTTTTTTGGAGAAAGTTAAGCCTTGAGAATGAATTTGAGGATGAAGAATCTTTATCAGATTATGACTTTTCAGAAGAGTTAGAAGCAAGGAAAGCGTACATGAAGAAACACGATATTGTAAGTCAAAGGATATTCAGGGCTAAGGTGCGTGAAGTTGTATTTCCACATACAACATCAATACTTGCACCACCAGAGAAGGTGAGAACCAAGGGAGCAAGTAAAAAGAAGAAGAATTTGATACTCCTCGTGATCCGTCATATTGGGAGTATGTTGATGCTTATCAAGAATCTGCAAAGCAACCATCTCAACGTTCTGCAAGGCAACCATATCATTCATCACAGTATTCTGCAAAACAACCATTTTACACACATTTTCCTACTCTTATACATCCGTATATTGAGGAGATAATAGATGTGGTGGCTGATGGAAATTGTGGGTTTCGCGCAATTGCAGCATTGTTAGGTTGGACTGAAGAATCTTGGCCTTTAGTTCGAACACAATTGGATAAAGAGATTCATCTACATCAAGACCTTTATGCTAATGTGTTCGATGACAGTGTTGAATCAGTGCGAAACTCATTGAACATATCAGGATTGGGTGCTCAAGGACAAGATAAGTGGATGTGTTTACCAGACTTGGGTTACGTGATAGCAACACAATATAATGTCATATTGGTGTCGTTGTCTCGTAATCTGAATATGACATTCTTTCCGCTAAACAAAGCACCGCCGTCAAAAGAA
>NC_021166.2:57923964-57931948 GCF_000331145.2 Cicer arietinum | reverse complement strand
CATTTATATAAACATTCATTTAATTTAATAAACTTAAACACAAATAAACAAATAATTAAACATTTATATTAATATATAATTAATTAAATAAACTTAAACTTAAAAATAAATATAATTAACCATTTATATAAACATTCATTTAATTTAATAAACTTAAACACAAAAAATTAAATATAAAATAAATTAATTTAATACCTCTCATTCCCATAACCTCCGAGCCACGTGATGCTCGTACTGTGTCAACAGAGATGTGACCGTCGGTCCTCCGGGAAATTCGGTCTGCTGATCCTGATCATCAATATCAGCAGCATCATTCGACTCATCAGCATCATCTGACTCATCAGCATCAGGATGTGCAGAAGTATCAGGAATATCATCAGCGGTCTGCTCCATCTGTGGCGGCTGAGGGACATCCTCCTCCATATGTGCATGCTCGGTGGAGTCAACATCATCGTCCTGAACCTCCTGTTGTCTTCGACGACGCTGCCTAATAGGACGATTTGCTTCGTTGCGTCGTCTGTTTGATGCTGTTGGTGGAATTCTCTCTACATCATCACGTCTATCACCTATGATGTTACGAATAATCTGACCAAAGACACCTCTCATTCTAGGCAGTGCAATATATCAATATACCAATATTAAAAACAAATGAATTTTTTTTTTAAAAAACCCAAATAACATTTCGAAAATTTCACTGGGAAACCAAACTTTCGAAACCTAGTTTCGAAACTTTTCATCAATCTCAAAGTTCTGAAGCCTAATTTTTCGAATCTTTCAGAAATGCTCGAATCTTTTACATTTCGAATATTTCACCTTCAACGAAACCTTCGAAACTTTTGAACTTCGAATGTTTCAAGTTCAAGGAAAGGTTCGAAAAGTTGAACATTTCTGGAAAAAACTTGCTTCAAAAGTTTGACATTCATAGAAAGTTTCGAATGTCTGGAAAAATCTGGAAAAATAAAGGCTTCGAACATTTGACATTCAAGGAAAGCTTCGAATGTCAGGAAAAATCTGGAAAAAAAAGCCTTCGAACGTTTTAACATTCAAGAAAAGGTTCGAAAATTCCTTACTTTTTCACTTCGAATGTGTGAAAGGTTCGAATATTTGGTAGGGTGGGAGAATCGGATGTTTCAGAGTTTCGAACAAATGGGGAAAAAAAGGAAAGTGTATTTTTTTTAGGGTTTTATAGTTAAAATCAGGGGCATTATGGTCTTTTACTTATAGTTGGGGGGGTGGCAGGTAAAACTGTGGGGGTGCACAATACATTTCTCAAGAAAAATTCATAATCACTATAATCAATGTTATTCCAAGTTCTAGCAATTAGGGTACCTCAATATAATATAGGTAAACGCCTATAAGATCACCCGGTCGAAAACTTGTCAATTTCTCGCATTCTAAATACCGTAAAGGATTGAAATTGTTGGTTTCTACTTAAGGTCTCTAATTTAATAAAATGAAGTATTTAGAATATTCATACTTTTGAAATTGTAATTTTAAATGCTTTAAAATTATTAGTTCAATATGCATTGAATCAATATTATTTTTTAATTTGAACTAAATGAACACTGCAACAAAACGATAAACTAAATATCGTACTAAGACAACAAATAAAACAATGAAAAGTCAAACAACGAAATCACAGACTAAATACAAAAGAAAATTAAATATATTTGTAATCTACTTTTTTTTAAAAAAAGAAAGAGAGAACAAAACAATTTAAAGAAGTGATTTTAGAAAAGAATTTTTTTTTTTAATTCAAAATCACCTTTCTTCAATGGAGGAAGAATAAAAAGAACTCTTGGGTGGCTAGCTTTCGTCAAGAGATGAGCGGTTCTGAGATAGTATTATTCAATATACAATTAAGTCTTATAGTTTCTATTGCTCTCACTTTGGGTCCAATTTCCATTCAATATTTGGTAGTCTTGTTACTCTTACAACAAAATAGAAAGACAAGTTCGAAAATTCAAGACTCCCCCCACACCTTTCAAAAATAAAAATGTAATGTTGCATATAATTATGTTATATTGTTTTTGTTATCATTATCAATAAAAATGTAATGTTGCATATAATTATGTTATATTGTAAGATTCGAAACAGAAGAAAGTTTCGAAAGTTTCCTTGAATTTGAAACCTTCGAAATGCATTCCTCGAACATTTTGAAATCTTCGAAACAAGAAACTTTCGAAAGTTTCTTGAATTTGAAATCTTCGAAATGCAAGGCCAGGGAAACTTTCGAAATGTTCTGGGAAAGTTTCGAAACCTAATTTCGAAAGTTTGGATCTGGAAAAGTTTCGAAACACAGTTTCGAAGGTTTGGATCTGGGAAAGGTTCGAAACATACTTTTATATATTATTTATAATTTTTTGAAACGAAATGGGACATATTATTTATATATTATTACATTGATATTTTATTGTTTATAATTTTTTTTAATATTTATATATTTATATGTTGCAGTGCCTAGGATGAGAGGTGCTTTCGGCCAAATTATTCGCAATATTATAGGTGGTGATGGTGTTGAGAGAATTCCACCAACATCATCAAATAGACGACGAAACGAAGCAAATCGTCAAATTAGGCATTGTCGTCGAAGACAAGACATCCATGATGATGTCCCTGAGCCTCAGATGGAGGAGGATGTCCGTAAGCCTCAGATGGAGGAGGATGTCCCTGAGCCTCAGATGGAAGACCATGTCCCTGAGCCTCAGTTGGAGGAGGATGTCCCTGAGCCTCAGATGGAGGACCATGTCCCTGAGCCTCAGTTGGAGGAGGATGTCCCTGAGCCTCAGATGGAACATGCTGATGATGCTGGATTCCCCGGAGGACCTATGTTGAGACATGTGTTGACACAGTATGAGCACCACGTGGCTCGGCGGCTATGGGAAGGAGAGGTATATTTCAATTTGAGGCATTTTAAGTCTATTTAATTCAAGTGTTTATTGAAATATATTTATTCAATTATATATTTAATTGTTTATTTAAATTTATATATTTAATTATTAAATTAAGTTTATTTAATTAATTGTTTAGTTAAATTTATATATAATTAATTGTTTAGTTAAATTTATTTAAATTTATTTATTCAAATATTTGTTTAAGTTGATTTAATTATTTGTTGAGTTAAATATATTTATTGAATTATTTATTTAATTAATTGTTTATTTAAATTTATTTATTCAATTATTAATTTAAGGTTATTTAATTAAGTTTATTTAATTTGTTGTTTGTTTAAATTTATTTATTCAATTAGTTGTTTAAGTTGATTTAAGTAATTGTTTATTTAAATATATTTATTGAATTATTTATTTAATTAATTGTTTATTTAAATTTATTTATTCAATTATTTGTTTAATGTTATTTAATTAATTAATTACTTTGTAATTACTCGCAGGATCGTGGACCGTTAAAGGTCATTACTCATGGATTGAAGTTGAAGAAGTTTTCTGAAGTTCCTGTGCCACATCCTGTAGAGCGTTGGATTCGGGAATCTGGGCTGCTACCTCTTTCTTCGGCCTACCTCACTATGGTTGATGCTGGTCTCGTCTCGGCATTTATTGAAAGATGGCACAGGGAGACCAGCTCATTTCATTTGCCATTTGGAGAGATGACCATTACTTTAGACGACGTAGCTACTCTCCTTCACATATCACCGAATGGTAAATTTTTTGATGCACCTGTGAATATGAGTACTAATAATGCTGCTAGAGCTGCACATGAGTACTTAGGTGCAACTTGGGAGGAATCTCTAGCTGAAATTAATTTTAATAAATGTGCCCAATATAGATTGCAGTGGCTGCGTGACTTATATAGTCGTCTCATTCAAACTAATCAGTTTGAGTGTGCGGCTAGAGCGTATCTATTGCACTTAGTTGGCAGCACCATTTTCGCCGATAAAACGCATACGCGTGTGGAGGCGAAATACATTAGTTTATTTATTGATTTAGCTCGTTGTCGACACTATTCATGGGCTGCCGCGGCATTGGTTTTCCTGTATGATAACATGGGAGATGGGGCTGTCCACGACACTCGACAGTTAGGAGGTTACATGACCCTTTTACAGGTATTGACATTTATTTAATTATTTTATTTATTAAGTTGTATTATTTTACTTATGTATTTAAATTAAGTTGTATTATGTTACTTATGTTGCAGTGCTGGATCTACGAACACTTCCCTAGGATCTGTAAGCGGGGCGATAGAGGTGCGGTTCCTGCACATCTTCCAAGAGCATGTAGGTGGATTGCAAAACATGCTGTTGAAGGTGGATTAGTGACCTATCGGCAGAGACTTGATGCTTTGTTGCTTGATGATGTACTGTTTACACCATACGATGATGATCGAGCTAATCATCCGTTTGAAGATATTTCGATGTTCTCTGGTTATCTTCGATGTGGTGGAGTCTCAGTCCCATATTTGCCGGAGCGATGTCTTCGACAATTTGGTCGTATTCAGTGCATCCCGCCTGATGTTCCTCCCAGGCCCCCTAGTGTAGATTGGGTGTGGCAGACTACTATGCAGTCATCTGTATCGGCGTTTCGGAGGCTATATCATGTTGCGAGTTTTCATGGAGAGGTCACTGAGGACTATTATCCATGGTACATGTCTGTGTCACATCCTCTGATCATTCCTCGGTCTACTGCACATGCGGGTACATCCTCTGAGCATCCATCTCACCATCCATCATCTGCTGCACATGTGGGTACATCATCTGCTGCACATGCTGGTCCGTCATCGTCTGACCGAGATCGTAGAACAGCTGAGCTTGTACGTAGAGGCATTAACTTGGTAGAGCCGTTTAGTGAAATTCATGAGATTTTAAGTGAGTTATGTCTTATGTACGATGTTTAGTAATTTGCTATATTTTGTGTTATGTACTGTAATTTGAGATATTTTGGGATTATGTGATATGTTTAGTGATTGTGTTATGTGTTATGTAAATTCGCATTTATTTTAAGTTAATTCATAATAAAAGAAACTGAAAATGATAAAACAAAATATTATAATAATCCATAAACGTAGATACACAACATATTCTAATCTTCATTTAATGAAATACAAGATGATCTGATAAATGATGGATCAATGCGTTCCCAATGCTTCATACGTGCTGCATAAGCTACTTCCCAACTCTTTGCTGTGTCACTACAAAAGTCTTTCCATTTTTGTGACGTAGGTGGCAAAGGACAATCAGACTTCAATTTGATCTGAATAAAAAAAATGTTACAAATTAATTTATCTGAATAATAAATTTTTTAACATTAATTTAATAAACAACATTAAGCATTAATTTTACCTGTACCCAATGATTCTCGTTAACAAATCCAATTGCTAGTAAAGACTGCCCAAAGGTCTCTTTCGATGGTGATTTGTTTAGCGGGAAAAATGTCATATTCAGATTACGAGACAACGACACCAATATGACATTATATAGTGTTGCTATCACGTAACCCAAGTCTGGTAAAGACATCCACTTATCTTTTCCTTGAGCACCCAATTTTGATATTTTCAATGAGTTCCGCACTGATTCAACATTGTCATCAAAAACATTAGAATAAACATCTTTATGTAGACCAATCTCTTTATCCAATTGTGATCGAACTAAAGCCCAAGATTCTTCGGTCCAACCTAGCAATGCTGCAATTGCACGAAACCCACAATTTTCATCAGCCACAACATCTACTATGTCCTCAATATACGGACGTATATAAGTAGGAAATTGTGTCTTAAAAGAATGTTGAGATGATTGAGATTGTTGCCTTGCAGAACGTTGAGATGATTGAGATGGTTGCCTTGCCTTTGCAGATTCTTGAGAGGCATCAACATACTCCCAATATGAAGGATCACGAGGAGTATCAAATTCTTTCTTCTTTTTACTTGCTCCCTTGGTTCTCACTTTCTCTGGTGGTGCAAGTATTGATGTGGTATGTGGAAATACAACTTCACGCACCTTTGCCTTGAATATCCTTTGACTTATAATATCGTGTGTCTTCATGTACGCTTTCATTGCTTCCAACTCTTCAGAAAAGTCATAATCTGATAAAGATTCTTCATCCTCTAATTCATGTGCAATGCTTAACTGTTTCCAAAAATCATGAATGCTATCTAAAGGGATAGCATTACCATTTATCTGCAACTTAGCCAACTCACAAGCACATGGTAATCCATGAGTTGTTCTAATTGAACAACCACATTTTGTTTTGTTAGTGCCTACAATCTTCACCCTTTCCAACTGGTTATCAATTAATTTCATACACTTTCTTGATACACAGTGATGTAGATTTTGAAAAAATTGTGAATTATACCCGTGCTCAACATCCTTGATGGTTTTCTGAAAAGAAGACTGAATGATACATATTTGGTTCTTCAACATCATATTCACTGCATCCCAGCTTTTACACAAATCACCAACACTAGTTTGAAGCATGTTTTTCAATCTCCAATGAGCAGACTCAACTCTACAAATAAATTAAATAACACAAATTAAAACAAATCACATAAACGAGTAAATCATGTTTGCTAAAACAACACAATTCATATTTTAAAAATACCTGTTAGATGTTGTGTTCCCCAAATGCATCACTCTATTGGTCCAAACGTTGACAAACCTTTCTTTGTAAGGTGTTAACCATGAATCTTTCACATAATCAACAAAAAGAATAATATCGGCACACAATATCTCAAATTATTGCAAATGATGATCATACTCTTCCACACTAGTCGAATAGACAATCTTTTTCCATAAATTCATTATTTCTTCTTGTCTATCCTTTTTGACATATTGTTTGCATCTTGCCCCAACATTTTTTTCAATATGAAAACGACATAGCAAATGTATTGAAGTAGGAAACACAACACTAATCACATTCATCATGGCAAGATCTCTATCAGTCACAATAACTTTAGAAATCAAAGACTCAGATTTGAACAACATTCGTACCTTCTCAAATGCCCAGATGAAGTTATCTTGTCGCTCTTTTTCCAAATAAGCAAACCCAACTGAAAATGTCAAACTAGTAGAAGTGACACCGACTATTTCAAGTAATGGCAACCGATATCTGTTTGTTTTGTATGTGCTATCACATATCAAAACAAAATGAAATGTGTTTAACAACTTTATACAGTCAGGATGCGTCCAAAAAATATCTCTCAAAATATCAGAATTTTCCCGTCTTCTTGTCCAATGCACATAATTTTCTTGTTGTATTAACTTCAACAGATGCTGCATTTCTGTGTACGGACCTCTCAATGATGATCGATAAGTACTCCTTGCTTTATATATTTGACTGGGAATAGTGACATTGGTTTCATTTCTCACTTTCAAAGCATTTAGAATGAATCTGGGTGCAAGCTTATACTTTGTCATATCATTGACAAATTTCCTCTCTTCTTCGTTTAAACGCCCCAAATAGGAATGACCGGTTACAGTATCAAGTAATTCATGATTGTGTGTCCCACAACGAACACTAATTTTCCATCCTTCACCGACACTTAATGGTACACATCTGAGAGTAAATGGACAGTTTTCCTTATGAGAGCAAGTTACTGATTTTTTTGATTCTGATTTATATCTTCCACCTCTTTCGCATCCCAAAATCAATTTGTCTTTTCTTCCCCTAATTCCGTTTGCTTTATCTGATCGAATGGTAACAATTAAAATTCCATTTTGTCTTCCAATCGCTTTTGCCCATTCAAATACAGCTTCTCGAGAAGAAAATACCTGCAAAATACGTTTCAAATAAAAATTAACTATATAACTATAAGAAATATTTAATCGGTGATGATTCATCAGTAGTTATAATAATACCTGATCAGTGGTGAATTTTTCTGTAGTATCTATAACATTTTTTGAAGCAGAAACATCAACTCTACTCATACCTAATTTCAAAATTAGTAACAAATTTAATTAAAAATAATATTCTAAATAATGAATTTAAAAAAAAAAATTAAAATAATTTCTAACATAAATATTGAATTTAAAAAAAAT
>NC_021166.2:57920516-57923239 GCF_000331145.2 Cicer arietinum | reverse complement strand
AAAAAAAATTAAAAATAATTTCTAACATAAATATTGAATTTAAAAAAATAATAAAATACATTTCGAAACTTTAACTTAATGAAAAGTTCGAAACTTACATACATTTCGAAACTTTGGTGAAAATGCAAACTTTCGAAGAACAAAATGCATTTCGAAGATTTGTAAGTTTCGAAACTCCATTTCGAAAGTTTCATCAAAAGCCAAATTTTCGAAGCATAACTCTATTTCGAAACTTTCAAATGCAAGCAAATATTCGAATACTGTCCATTTCGAAAATTTGGCATTTATCTAAAGTTTCGAAAAATTGAATTTTTTTGAAATAAACTGCATTTCGAAGGTTTTAAAATAGCAAAAGTTTCGAGTAACTTACTAAAATTCATTTCGAAAATTTTAAACTTTCGAATCCAACATTTTTTTTCTAAATTTTCGAAAGTGGTGGGGTGTGAAATCTGAATGGTAATTTTTAAAATAATATTATACTGTTTTACAAAGGGGTATTTTAGTCTTTAAAAAATACTGGGGGGTGGCAGGTCAAATTGGGGGGGTGCCTGGTACAAAAGCCTACAAGAGCGGGTGACCACACCACTTTGAGTTTGGGTCTACTAAGGCCCATCTAGCCGAACCGTGGGCCGCTCTATTTCCAAGTGTTTTTACAAAAGAAAAATGAGAAATGTACTGTGCACCCCCACAGTTTTACCTGCCACCCCCCCATAATTTGTTATTGACCAATCTACCCTTTTTACTTTATATAAAATTTATCAGTAAATATATTACACTATTTTCTCACCCCCACATTCGAAAGTTTTTAAAAAAATTCTATTAATCGAAAGTTTCAAACTTTCGAAACAATCAGAGGTTAGATTTCATCAACACATTCGAACCTTTTGTGAAAAATACAAATTTTCGAAATGCAATTTTCACAAAAATCACAAAACATTCGAAACTTTGCTTAAGTATGAAAGCTTCGAAGCATGAATTTGATGAAACATTCGAAGATTTGGTTAAATCTGAAACTTTCGAGGTTTTGTGTGATGAAACTTTCAAAGCTTTGGTTCAATTCGAAACTTTCGAAACCCAAAATGTTCGAAACTTTGGTTGAAGCTGAAAGTTCCGAAACCTAGTTTTCCAGCAATTTCAAAAGTTTATGCAATTTTCACAAAAATCACAAAACATTCGAAACTTTGCTTAAGTATGAAAGCTTCGAAACGTGCATTTGCTGAAACTTTCGGAACTTTGCTTAAGTATGAAAGCTCCGAGGCATGATTTGGATTACACATTCGAAGATTTGGTTAATGCTGAAACCTTCGAAACCCAAAACACATTTCGAAACTTTGCTTGAAGCTGAAAGTTCCGAAAGTTTTTTTCCAGCAATTTCGAAAGTTTACATCAATGTCAAAGTTTCGAAACTTTCAATTTTTTTTTTAAAATTTATCATTATTTATATATATTATTATTTATATTTATTATTATTTATATTTATTACTATTTTTTAAAACAGGTATGAGTAGAGTTGAGGTTCCTGCCTCAAAAAATATAATAGATTCTACGGACAAATTCATTACCGATCAAGTATTAATATTACTGATAATCTATCACGGATAAATTTTTTATTATAACTACATATTTGATGTTTTATTTGAAACATATTTTGTAGGTATTTCCTTCACGAGAATCTGTGTTTGAATCGACAAAAACCATTGGAAGAGAAAATGGAATTTTAATTGTCATCATTCGTTCAGATAAAGCAACCGGAAAGAGGGAAAGAAAAGACAAATTGATTTTGGGATGCGAAAGAGGTGGAAGATATAAATCAAAATCAAAATCAACAGTAACTTGTTCTCATAAGGAATTTTATTTGAAACATATTTTGTAGGTATTTCCTTCACGAGAATCTGTGTTTGAATGGGCAAAAACCATTGGAAGAGAAAATGGAATTTTAATTGTCATCATTCGTTCAGATAAAGCAACCGGAAAGAGGGGAAGAAAAGACAAATTGATTTTGGGATGCGAAAGAGGTGGAAGATATAAATCAAAATCAAAATCAACAGTAACTTGTTCTCATAAGGAAAATTGTCCGTTTACTCTCAGATGTATACCGTTAAGTGTCGGTGAAGGATGGAAAATTAGTGTTTGTTGTGGAACACATAATCATGATCTACTTGATACTGTAACTGGTCATTCTTATTTGGGACGTTTAAATGAAGAAGAGAGGAAACTTGTCAATGACATGACAAAGTATAAGCTTGCCCCCAGATTCATCCTAAATGCTTTGAAAGAGAGAAATAAAGCTAATCTGACAATTCCAAGTCAAATATATAAAGCAAGGAGTACTTATCGATCATCGTTGAGAGGTTCGTACACAGAAATGCAGCATCTATTGAAGTTAATACAACAAGAAAATTATGTGTATTGGACAAGAAGACGAGAGAATTCTGATGTTTTGAGAGATATATTTTGGACACATACTGATTGTATAAAGTTGTTAAACACGTTTCATTTTGTTTTGATATGTGATAGCACATACAAAACAAACAGATATCGGTTACCATTACTTGAAATTGTCGGTGTCACATCTACTAGTTTGACATTTTCTGTTGGGTTTGCTTATTTGGAACAAGAGCGACAAGATAACTTCATCTGGGCATTTGAAAAGGTACGACAGTTGTTCAAATCTGAGACTTTAATTTCTAAAGTTATTGTGACTGATAGAGATCTTGCCATGA
>NC_021166.2:57918453-57920398 GCF_000331145.2 Cicer arietinum | reverse complement strand
ATGCAAACAATATGTGAAAAAAGATAGACAAGAAGAAGTAATGGATTTATGGAAAAAAAATTGTATATTCAAGTAGTGTAGAGGAGTATGATCATCACCTGCAACATTTTGAGCTAGTGTGTGCCGATATTATTCTTTTTGTTGATTATGTGAAAGATTCGTGGTTAACACCTTACAAAGAAAGGTTTGTCAATGTTTGGACCAATAGAGTGATGCATTTGAGGAACACAACATCTAATAGGTATTTTTAAATTTGATTTGTTTGTTTTAGAAAATATGATTTACTAGTTTGTGATTTATTTTAATTTGTATTATTTAATTTATTTGTAGAGTTGAGTCTGCCTATTGGAGATTGAAAAACATGCTGCAAACTAGTTTGGGTGATTTGTGTAAAAGTTGGGATGCTGTGAATATGATGTTGAAGAACCAAATATGTATCATTCAATCTTCTTTTCAGAAAACCATCAAGGATGTTGAGCACGAGTATAATTCATCATTCTTTCAAAGTCTGCATCATTGTGTATCAAGGAAATGTTTTAAAAAAATTGACAAACAGTTGCAGAGAGTGAAGATTGTAGGTACTGACAAAACAATATGTGGTTGCTCAATCAGAACAACTCATGGATTACCATGTGCTTGTGAGTTGGCAAAGTTGCAGATATCTGGTAAAGTTATCCCTTTAGATAGCATTCATGTTTTTTGGAGAACGTTAAGCCTTGAGAATGAATTTGAGGATGAAGAATCTTTATCAGATTATGACTTTTCAGAAGAGTTAGAAGCAATGAAAGCGTACATGAAGAAACACAATATTGTAAGTCAAAGGATATTCAAGGCAAAGGTGCGTGAAGTTGTATTTCCACATACAACATCAATACTTGCACCACCAGAGAAAGTGAGAACCAAAGGAGCTGGTAAAAAGAAAAAAGAATTTGATTAATAATTAAATAAATAATTACATTAATAATTAAATAAATAATTACATTAATAATTAAATAAATAATTACATTAATAATTAAATAAATAATTACATTAATAATTAAATAAATAATTACATTAATAATTAAATAAATAATTACATTAATAATTAAATAAATAATTACATTAATAATTAAATAAATAATTACATTAATAATTAAATAAATAATTACATTAATAATTAAATAAATAATTACATTAATAATTAAATAAATAAACGACACAACTTAATATAAATGATATACCTGCAGTAGGCTCATGTAACCTCCCAGCTGTCGAGTGTCGTGGATAGCTCCATCTCCCAAGTTGTCATAAAGGAAAACTAATGCCGCGGAAGCCCACGAGTAGTCTCGACAACGATGTAAATCAATAAAAAGAGAAATGTATTTCGCCTCAACACGCGTATGTGTTTTATCGGCGAAAATAGTGCAGCCAACTAAATGCAACAGATACGTTCTAGCCGCACACTCAAACTGGTTAGTTTGAATGAGACGGCTATACAAATCACGCAACCATTGCAATCTATATTGGGCACATTTATTATAACTAATCTCAGCACATGCTTCCTCCCATGTTGCACCTAAGTACTCATGTGCAGCTCTTACAGCATTATTAGTATTCATATTCAAAGGTGCATCAAAAATTTTACCATGCGGTGAGATGTGAAGGAGAGTCGCAACATCATCTAAGGTGATCGTCATCTCTCCAAATGGCAGATGAAATGAGTTGGTCTCTCTGTGCCATCTTTCAACAAATGCCGATATCAGACCACCATCCGCCATTGTGAGGTAGTCTGAAGATAGATGCATCAGCCCAGATTCCTGAATCCAGTGCTCTACAGGAGCTGGCATAGGAACTTCCGCAAACTTCTTCAATTTCAAGCCGTGAGTAATTACCTTTAGTGATCCACGATCCTGCGAGTAATTACAGAACAATTGAGATTAATTAAACTTAAAAATATATATAATTA